>NC_142187.1:19865000-20037500 GCF_026936395.1 Plectropomus leopardus
TATCCCTGCTTTAGCTTCAGTTAATGATATAGCGTAGGGGTGATCAGTAAAGGAGGGGCTGTTTTAGGTCAGATGCTAACACAATCTAAAGACAAAAACACCCCTGCTAGTTTTCTCACCTTCACAACAACTGGCTGAATTTAATTGGCAGGGATGAATGTATTAAGGTAGAATTAAAATTCTCCTACGGTATTAACAGTGGCAGGTATTGTTTAATTATTAAACTTTCTTTAGCATGATGCCAAATCAACAAGAGTGTCAAGTCCCTTTAAGCAATGAAGGCTAAAATCCACAGTTATGCTTATATTTCATGCCATGCACCCTGCCCCTGTCTCTCTTTGGTAAGCAACATAGTGATATGTGGTAATGAGTATAGCCGGGGGATGGAGAGAGAGCGAATGAGAGAGAGAGAGTTGTGTACGGTGTTTTGCATGCTTTCACCTTTGATTTACCTATAATTACCTTTGGATTTACCTTCAATGACTCAGTCGCTAAGCCAATCTCTTAAATTGGATTTCTGCATAAAGTAGCTTTCCCTGCAGATTGGTGTCCCTCACAGCTGCCTTATTACAATTTTATTCCCCCTCTTCACCCACCACCACCTCCCCTTTTCACCACCACTGCCACTGCTGCTACTGCTGCTTCTGCTGCTGATAGATTAGCATATCAGAACGGTCATAGAAAAAAAAAATACAACGAAAAAAACTCAAAGTTTTGGCTTGGCTGGCCTCACTTTGACCAATTTGATATGGTCGTCATGGTAACACACATCACCCCCCTCCCCCTTTTCCAATTGTGGCAGGGGCCATGGCAATGGGACTTGGCTGATGATGACAACATCTCTCATCCAAATGATGGTGATGAGACTGCTGCTCTCTGCCTCAGTACATAAACACAGGCTAGAGGAAGGAAGATAGAGGACAGGAGAGCGAGAGAGGCTCCGAGAAGAAGGGGAGTATCGCCCCGCCGGGACGAGCTCTGAGATATTGTACCAAAGCCCGGCAACAGTTCTGCAGCAAACAAGCAATTAATAGGGCAATTATGTATCATGTACCAGCACATTTACATTCGCATTTGCCCGCTTTATTATCTCTTACTGCTATGGATGGAAATGGGATAATGCAGTTAGTCGGGATTGGGAATATATTTCATTCTGAGCAGCATGTTGTGGGTGAGGACTGGCCTAAAGCTTTTTCTCAGCTCTCATCCTGTGCCTGCCATATTTTTGCAATCAGACACAAAACAGCTCCAAATCTTGATTTTTGGTCCCATTCTTCCTGGTGGTACTTATGTCGGCATTGCTACATCTCTCAGGCTACACACACAAACCATATGCATCAATATTTGTTTGCATTTCTCCCAAATATTCTGCCTTTTTGCTGCTGGAGTTTTAAAGCCAGCAAACTCAGCATGTGTTTGCAGATACAGATGTCCTCTCTCTGTAATTGAAGTTGATGAAGAGGCTGCCCATGTGTGGGGATATTGCTCATGGACCACTTATAAATCAAAGAGACAGAATTTAGTAATTGATGATGTGTTTTGTAGAATACAGCCATCTTTAAACAGGGGCTTTTCCCATTTCATTCCACACAACAGCATAAATTAAAGGCAACCAGAGAGATATAGAATGGAGCAGCCATTGTGTCAGCTCTAAATCTTTTCACTGACAATAACAATAACAGCCATGATAAATCCTTTGTCAGAAGCAATTGTTAAAGTGGTGGTGTGTGAATGTAACATATACCCCACAACAGCCTTGACACCTCAACATGTCCGAGAAAAATACCGAATTCATGTATGCATGAACAGATTACTTAGCTATTCTTGTTGGTCCGCATGCTGTTCTGCACGGCCAGCGGGTCTGATGGAAAATAGAGATGTGAAGGAATGGAAACCCACATCTGGACATGTCCTTCCCAGGAGGACCCTTCTCCTCCAGCTCTGTAACCTTTGACCTGGTAGGTCTGATTTGCCAGCGCCTATGCTTTCATGTAGAAAAGCAGGAGAAATGCAGAGCCACGAATATGCAGATAAGGAATACACCCTGGGCAGATTTAACCACTCTCAAGTCCGAGTCAAGGTCTTCTACTCAGTAAAGCCCGTGTAGTCAGCAATGTTTGAGTGCACACAGTGTGTCTTAAATTTTCTCAAAGTACTGTAGGAGAAAGGCAGTCTGCTCTGCCCTCTGCCTTTATATTCTTATTTTTTTCTTATTTTGCTGTGTTTGGGACGTTCCTAAGCACAGCAAGTAGTTGAAGTTGGGAGCTTACAAAAAGTTAGCAATCAGGTGAGCTATGAAAACCACAGAGAAAATAAACGCAAATATAGCAAGGCAGCATGCCAAGTAGCTCAGGTCCAAAATTGTCGCACATCTAAAAATAAATATAACATTTTGTCAATAAAGTTTGCACACTGAGACTGAAACTTTCATCCGTCATTAAAGTTTTTAGAACTTCATTTTTTTGCATCGGTCAGAAACCTTCTGAGTCGTTTGACTAAGAATCAGTGAAGAAAATGTCGTCGGGAGACATCATAACTCAGATAGCTCACTTTTAACAGGTCAAACAATAAAACACAGGTTGATGATGATGACAAGGAGGGAGATTTGGACTGCACACAGACAGAGAGAGCGAATATGTGGAGACAGAAAGGCGGACAGCTCAGCCCGTTCATGAAGCTGCGGTGCCAAATGCAAGACACAGCTGGAGAGTGGTGACAGCCAGAGAGACACCTCCAGCAGAGAGAAGCAAGGGAGCACATTTGTCTTGTATTGCAAATTTTCGCAATAAATAAAGCAATGAATCACATCAGACTCAATGTGCAAGGTTTCTAACTTCTTTTTTTTTTTAGGTGACGGATGAAAAAAACAATGCATGCGATGCAGTTTTTGCAAATCATATCCAAACCCGGTTAAAGGGTTGGAAAAGCGCTTCCAATTGGATTTCTACAAATGCATCTCAGTCAAGTGTCTTTTGTGTCAATCGCAGCACAGTGAAGCCCGCCATGACTGTAACGTGAAACATCGCAATGTATACCAGTTGTCGCTGAGTTTATCAGGTACAATAGAGGATATTTGCGCAGCACTTGATAGCCTGATTGTTTGAGAGTGGGGATGACGGACCTCCATTAGCAAAAAAAAATATCTAACTAGCCTACAATCTGATCATAGAGAAAAACATGCCACTCTTTAAAGTCACAGTGTAACTGTTTTCTTGATGACTCTTAAGATGTGTTAAAAATACCTATAAACTCTTTTCTTTTTACCTAATATTATGATTTCAAATTTAGTCCAATATTACTGTACTATTTGTGGAAGATTTGTCATTCTTTTGCCTTCACAAGCATCTGTCTCTGAGGTTAATACAGTAAATGACTGCTTCATGTCACACATCAGTTTTTTAAGAAAGTTTAAGAAAACACTTTGCCCAGGTTCTCAGGATCGCAATAAAATGCCCCCCACTGTGAAGATAATAGGATCATAATAGAAAATGGACAGAAAAATGAAACTGGAGCATGCGGGTGTCTCCAGAGACAGAATGTGAGGCAATAATGGCACGGCATTGATTGACATTTCACTGTTGTTTTTAATCATAATAATATGCTTTCAAGTTAGGCATGGAAATGACTTCATGATCGTATAATGACAGCTCAATAGCTGTCAGGGTACTGTGTAGAGGATAACATCTTTATTGTTTTCCATCATTGCGTGCTGACAGAGCCTTGACTTACAATGAAAAAAAGTTTCTTTCTGGGTGTGTTTGATGTACGATTAATGGTCGTGGTTATTCAAATTTGGAGCTGCTTTTTGTGTCACCCAGCACCTTAATTGTTTCTGATACCACACGTATTTTAATGAGTTTTCTTTTAAGCTCTGCAGATTTAATTTCCTTTTTACATGGTAGCAATAAATTTCAGTTATGAATTTGGACAGAAAACGCGTTACCATGCAGACCCTTGGTACAGGAACAGAACTTTTGTTTCGGACAACTGACACACACACACACACCAAAAAAAAAAACAAACATGTACAAGCTATAAAGCAGTTTTGTAAGTCTGCTAGTCTAATCCAAATGACTGCAGTCTGATCAAGGCCTATTCACATGTATCAAAAAGCAGCTCTCTATTCAATACAATACCATGGATAGAAAAGGCTGGAAATTTGCATATTACCTTTGCTGACAGCCAATTACAGAGAGACACTATTTGTTGTTCCTTTTTATTCTGTGTTCTAGTTTTTCAAACAAGCAGCCAAGGTGAGAATGCATATTCATGACTGGGCTATGTGCAGCCCATTAGTGGTGTGTGTAGGTGGACTCAGGCATATAAACAAGTGGTGCCATTAAAGAGCGTATGAATGCCCCTGCTGTTGCCAGTACCTGGACTCTCCTCAGTCAGTAATTACTAGCAGAGTGTTGATTAAAATGCTGCGAGGAAATGAAAGACTTCTGTGTTACAGAGAACAGGCACCCATATGGATCTTGACCAGATTCAAATAAAAGTGAAGGAGAAATTAAGTTGCCATGCATTTAAAACAGGAATTTATTTTTAATAACGATATGTGTCACATCAGGGGATACCATCTTTTCATTGAAAACGATCCTGCGTACCACAGCAAAGGTGATATAAAAGTTGCAAAGTGTTTCACACTTAGAGTGACCCCAAAACGAACTTCTGTCATCTTTTAAACATCTTGAACTTACTTATTCTTGTGGTTGAGAATTAGCTCTCCAGTACCTTCTTGACCTCCATGTTCAGGGTCATTAACATTAACGCTTGAAGACCCATTTCAATCGACAAAGGTACATAAGGATAAAATATTGACAATACTAAGGACTATTGGCTCATTAAGGACCTAGCCTTACTAATAAGCCTGAAAGAGTTCAATGCAATATTAATGGTATAAGATTTCTCACAGCCAGCATTTCCAGAGACCATTCAGTAAGATCTCCTAATTATTGATGGGCCAAATTACAAGAAAGACTTCATTACATCTCCTAATGAATGAAGAATTCATGAAAGCTTGCAGAGTGCACTGAATGCTAATGCAAAAGTGCAATAAAGACGATTTAATACGTGTATCATCTATTTGTGTGTCATCTACTCCCTCTAGCAGCTTAAATATTAAGTGTGACTGTTTAAGAATCTGTTTGTTTCTCAAAGTGAAATATTCAGACTCAGAAGTTACAATTACTTTGCCATTTATTAAAAAGTTGAATTGGGCATGCATGTTTTTTTTTGTTTTTTTTTTTGGTTAAAAGATTGCAAATTATTGCATTATTAGTTGTTGCACGTATGGCAAATCCAACAAATAAATGTTAATTTAAGCAAGTTTAAATTATAAAAATACTACATCATATAATCATGTGTGCACTAGAGGAATAAGAGAGAAAAAAGGAAAATCACACTTGTATCAGTGAGATTGCTTGTGTCACTGTACCTGCACTTCTTGGCTCAGATTGCATGTGCACTCACCCACATATTTAAAATGTGCTTTACATCATAGCCTACAGGAATAGATTCTATTATGCTTGTTTTTCTTTGATGTCTACCATTTATCTCAAGCCTGTCCTATGTGAATAACTGGCAGTGGAGTACAGCTATTATCGACTGTTCACAGTTAGACACTCTGAAAGGACCTGCATTGTTTTGTTCTGCAGGAAAACATGTTTGCTAAGCCACCTTAATTAAAAAGCCTGACAGTCCTGCACAAACACTCTCAATATTCAATTTAAAACAAATTTCACTCTGCACTTAATGACCACTTGTCAGAGAAATATGGCAGGTGTTGACAGGACACTAAAGAAAAATGCAAGAAATGAGGAGTTCGAATGAAGAGGGGAGTGCAGAGAGGAAGGAGTAGTGATTAGGTGGCAGAGTTCTTCTGTGGATGGTTGCCTTTAACTTGTGTCTATCTGCGCACGGGCTCTCATAGCAAAAAAGAAACATAACTCCCACTTTTTTTCTCTCTTCTGTCTCTTTTGCGTGATATCCGAGCAATGGTGTGTGATCACACTGGTGGCACTCTCTACAGTAGTGCCACACACATCTGTCTCCCATTAAAATGTGAAGTGCAAGAGAAAATACACTGACCCTCACATGTATTATTATTTTAGCGTCTTTAACAGATGAACCCCCTGTTATTTATCTACTTTTACTAACATCTTTCTACCTTCCTCCATCTCTCCCTCTCCCTCTCTCCCTCCCTCCCTCTCTCTCCCTTTCACATTCCCCATACCTCAGCCTTCTGTGGCGGCTTTTGTTCTTGCTCACTGTTCCCACCTTGAATGCTGAATCTCTCACTCATATACAATGCAGACTCAAAAGTCCCTTCTTCTCAGCTCAATGAATGAATGAAAGAATAATGCTGCAAGACAATAAGACATGGCCACATGATGCTGTAATAGCGGAGCCCATTCCCCTACAGCGACACAGACATTGATGTTTCTCCCAGAGGCTAGACGCACATCCAGTAATAAAGGAGCAAACTGACATTTGTGCCGTAGCCACATGCAGTTGATGGACATGCCATTGCTTGTGAATGTTACGATTTCAAAAGGCGTTATGATGACGGAGCAATTCACATGGACAGCTAACCTCTGCTGCTAAAATCACCACCAATACGAAACTGTTACCTCACCAGGGTGCCTCATTATGGTAGCCCCGACAAAAGCTGCTATTAGCAAAATTGTCGAGGGCAAAACTGGTTGTTCTGTCAAGGACTGGAGGATAAGGGTGACCTCACATGCTGAGGCTGCTTGTAGGAAGCTGCAGGTATCAAAATGTACAGATCTCAAATGGGTGGCTCCCTTAGAGAGATGGGAACATCATGTTGCCCCGAGGCATGTTTTTATCGCTTGAGCATATTGTTTTTTTCTGCTTGTTACTTCTGATCTTTTACTTCCTCTGTTGGATGCAAGGTTTAAAAATGAGTTTCCTTCAAATATCGAAAAAGATTCTTCCTCTCTTCACTATAGTCACAAAACGAGGGCATTCTGAAAGTGGGCATTCATGTAAACAGTTTCTCTGCCTCCAGTAGCAAACTATCCTCCTGTGGACTGTGTATGATTAGCTGGCCTGTCTCGTGAAAGATATTTGATCCATCAGCTGTTTTCAATCTCTGTCAAACCAAACCCTGCAAGGTGTTTTGTATGAAATGTTAAGATGTTTACATGGATTTTTTTTTTTTTTCATAGGACGAGTCAATGCTGTGAAGCTATATCTGATTAATGGCTGAAGACAGCCCCTCCACACACACACTATATGTGTAAATATGATCTGCCTCGCAGTACTCTTGTGTGGTCCACAATGGGAGGGATGTTGGTTGCCTCTGGCTTACTGCACATGCAGTGTGTTGATCAATGTGTTTTTTTGGCATTGCAGTTGTTGATCTGCCGCACAGGGAGAGAACTCAGCCTGTGTGTACAAATATTGCAATAAAACTCCTGCTCAGAGCTGCTCCTTTAGCTTTAACAATGCAACATGTTTTTTCTGAAGGAGACAACCCTTAAAGGTATACTTTGCAGGGATTGCCAGCTTCTGTTTGTGAACACAACATTCAAATTTGGCACCTCTTCCATTACATTGCTGATATGTACACTGCAAGCCAGAGTCATGCATCTGGTAGGTTACCTGCGGATGACCCCAAAAATTTTGTGGGGATTTGTGGGTGGGTGCTGTGAAAGCAGCTGAGGCAGAACCCTTCATATGATCTTGCTCTCTTCAGCAGCAGTTTGTTAAAGTTTGAGTCTCAAGTTGGATTGCTGACATGTTAAAACAAACTTTTAGACCCAGTGCAATAAATAATTGTGTTTAACTCATACTGCATTTGATATTCAGCTGCTCAGTTTGTACCCAGAGTACACTCTGGGAGTGCAGTGCAGTACATAATCAGACAATATATATTTAAATTCTAATAGCGCCCCAGTCCAACTGCAAAAATTAATTATTGAATACATGGCAGCAGATATTTTGATTGTGGCAGAACATCACAAATAAATGAATATTTGGGAAACCCGGAATTTATTAAAATAAAATGGGAAAATTGATTATTTAATCTTTCAACCTTTTAATTTTCTGACTGCTGGCTTTGTGTGTCTTCTCTGTATTCTGCACCAGATGAAATATTAGAGCCACTTTAATGAGGTGTGCTTCTAACAGGCACGGTAACTGTAGAGATATGCTGCTCAGTATTATGAGAATGAGCAAAATGCTCATTTAAATTGTATTTCTTGAATTACCTCAATTTTGAAATATATCTTTCACATGTATAAAATGTCCATAAATGATCACTTCAAACTTGCTGCCTAACCAAATTATTTGAACAGTGCAGGGTTATTGTAAGATAAGTGGCTTCAGGCTGGGCTGCAGATCTTGTTTCATGTGCGGGTGGTGGGGCGGGTGCAGTAATGCATGTCATGGTTCTGGTTTAGGAACAGTTCTTGAAAATCAGACACATGCAGGACTCTGCTGCAAGGCACTATTATGGGAATTTTATTTTAATTATAATGGAAAAGCCGAATCTTTAGGCTAAAGCTAACTAAGCTCAATGTGTTGCATACCTGCAGAAAATGGGCAACAAAAGAGCTCGGCCATAAAAGTGAAAATGTAAAACCTTCACCAGATTCAGTTGTTTAAAGTTTTGTAACAAGCTTTGTTAATTTGACGTTTTACCTCACTATATTTGTGTTTATTCCTGCACTTCAGCTGTGATTTTTACAGCTTCCTCTTGGATGCATGCTACTACCTGATCCCTATCTTTTTTCTTAAAGTGCTGCTATTGGCTGAGGTCTACGTACCAGTGTCCACAAACTACAGTCCATAAATGTTCTGACCACAGCAAAATAATTAGAAAATAAGAAAAAACACCAAGAGGGCAGAGTCTCTGCAGAAAAAATGCACCTCGAGTGATTCCTCGAGAGAGGAATTATGAAAGTCCATACGAAAAACCCTGCATAGTGCACATTTAATAAATGGCTGATTGTATCATGTAAATGACATTGGACATGCGGGTGGGTGCTCCATTAGTGGCCTGGATTAACAATGACCTCACAGGCGGCCCACAGTATTTGAGGCTACAGAACTTCGTGTCAGACACCGTAGTGAGCAGCACGGGAGCACCACATGGGACGGTTCTGTCTCCCTTCCTGCTCACACTCTACACCTCAGATTTTAGATTCTACTCAAGGTCCTGCTACCTGCAGAAGTTTTCGGACAAAGTAATTTTCTATTGCAAAATAGAAAAACTATAACTACATGTGCATGCTAGGATAGATGTAATTTTGTGCTCAAATTCTATATGCATGTTTATTCTATCATTCAGCTGTTGCTCAAATCACATACATACAGACATTTTTAAGCGTACATACTGAAAAAGCAGCATTTTTGTGCATAAGCATACACATTAACATAAGTGCTGCTGGCTGTGTTTCGCTCTTGGTTTTTCATTCAAAGGAGACGAAAATGCGATTACAAATGATCTAAAATGGCATCTAACACCAACACGCAAAGCTATACCCTTAAGAAAATTGATGCCTTTTCCGCATCAGAAGGCATGATCAAAACAGACTTTGATAAATTCCTGTTTGTTTAAATGCATCTGTTGGACACGTGTCTGCTAAGAAAAAGAAAACTGACTGTAACCAAGTCACTGCCTCAGAGAATTTTCCTTCTTTGAAACATTTCCTCAACAGTGACACCATTATCAGTTTGTCTCTCTACAGTGAAAGGAGGGTGTAGCAGGTGGTCAAGGCACAAGTGTGTCTGTTAAGAGAACACTCAGAGCTGTCAAGCCTTGCAGTGCCATCCTCTTCTGTCTTCTCAGAAAGAATTACACCTAGTCCACAGCACTTGCTACTGAATTTCTGTGTCTTCTCTTGTAAGGCAAGATTTACATGACAGTAAGTGGGATTATAATGTACAGAACTGTCATCAGGGGAGCCATTTATAGATGTGGCTACAGGCAGGGTATGTATGAGGGGGCAGAATTTAAGCACTGGTGTAGAATCCCAGAAAAAATCTCTTATTTTGTGTTCTCATACGAGAGGTTCTCATAAAGAAGACTGAGTCAGACTTCTGTTACCAAGGGATTTTGTTCATTTCCTTACATGTAATGTGATTTTGTCAATGCAAATAGATGCATTATCTTGTGCTGCCTTGCTGTGATGCTAAAAATTACACTTGTGTTTATGGTGCATTTTTTTCATGTATGAAAAATGAATAAAATTAAACCATACATGGTTGATTACAGTACCAGATTTTCTTTCAATCCCTGGCAATTTTGAAAAGAAATGACATGTTTCATTTGTAGAAGTGCCAGAAGTATTAAAAATAGGTATTTGGTAGCTTGTCAGGATGACGGGCATTGAAGCTGGGACTTAACAACAGTGCCTGACAATGGAACCATTTCAGAGTTTTCAATTATACATTTTTTAGGCTCTGTAGTGAAGCAAGGCTCACTTGAACGACATATTGAGAACTCCACCTGGCAGCAAAATGAGAAAGCCAACATGATTTGCATTCTGTGGCAGGGCTGTTAACTTGTCATCAGCAGCGCTTGACAATTGAATGAAAATAAACATCTACAACCTGCACTCTGTGGAGTTAAAATCCAATTTAAGTTAGGAGTCTGAAGAGGTTTTTGAAACATCCATTATTGCCTTGTTCTCTTGTTATTTTCTCTTTTCTTTTTCACATTCAGAGTATGATTCTGAGTTAATTTATTATTCACTTTCACCCTGCACTCTTGTTTACAAACAGCAGCTCCAGTTACTCCCGTCGTGACAGTTGCGTATTGGACTGTGATGAAGCTGAATTCAGCCGAGTCAGAATTATGTATTTAGGAAAAAAAACAAGCAAAAAAAAGAGAAAAGAGCCCTAATGTCTGCCCAAACAAACTGTTTTTCTACTATGTGCACATGTTTATATCCTCAGCACAGCTTCTTGTGATTGTGTGTGTACTGTATTGGGCAGGGTCAATCTTTTAAATGAGTTTTTCCTTTAAAAAACAGTAAACCTGACTTGTGTACATATTCTGTTCTCCAGGGGGTATACATTTTTTGTTCTGACTGTCATGATTGGTGCAATATCTGTATGGGTGTCCCCTAAAAATACTTTGTAATATTTTAATGGCCACATGGGCTCCCCTATAGTGGAGGTTTCTTTGAGATTTGAGGTTGTGCTTTTCACAGTGGAAAGGATCTTAGTACCACTACCTGGAAAAACTACCTGGAAAAGTAATTTGCATTTCCATCCTCCAAGCTAGCTTGCCACTTTGTGATGGGAATGCACAACGATTCAGAAAATGAATCTGGGGATGAAATAATGGTTGGATTTCAAATCAGGAGATGGATGACAACAAAAGTAAGATTGTAATGAGTTATTTGTTTCTGGGATAACTGTAATATTATTAGTAGTTTGTACCACTACTTGTCACTGAGAGAAGTAATATTGTTACTGCTTTCTAACACTAGCAATAATGTGAAATTATCTTGTAACAGTACACTTCTTGTGTATGTGATACTGATCTGTTTTTTCATGGCTTGGCAGCAATACTTCTGTAGTATTTAAATTTCAGTTTTCAGAACAGACATCTGCAAACCACAAAAGGAACAAAAGAACATCTGTCGTCTTCTTTTATCAAGACTGTTTGCAAACTGAAAGAGTTGAGCAAGTAACAAATGCAGTGATTGTGACCAGTTAAGGAGGACTTCTTTTGTGCCTTGTAGTCTAAATATCAAACAGCCGGATGTGTGTAGATAGTAGAGGTGCTGGAGAGAGATTCAAGGAGACCAGCATCTGGCTGGTCAGCTCAGTGTTTCACACTGCAGGCTGACTCCTGCCGCTTTTGAAGTCAGTCTCTTTTAAGTCACCTGGGGATACATTCTTGAAAGAGATACAGCCGTCGATAAGCAGGTTTTCTTATTCCACATCTGTAGAGCTTCACGACACACACTCTGATAAGAATGATAATAATCTCTCTGCTCCTGACCGCTCAGACAGACATATTATTGGATAGGAGGCAGGCCTATGCACATCTAATAGGCACAGGACTTAACAACAGTATTAATAGATGACAGGATGGGTAGTCTGACAAGAATACTGTGCTTTTGTGTAACTTCAGTAATTTTTCAGAGCTCTTTAGGAAATCTGAATCGTGACCTCTTTAGGAGTGAAATACAACTTTTTCATTCAAAGTTTGGGTGTACAAGTCATTTACTCTGGGGTGCGACTGAAGTAAACAACACATTTTTATTCACAAACACACCTCTGTGGAGATGCGCAGACATGAGTCCCTGCCCCCCACCGCGTACCTGCGTAGCTCAGATGTAGGCTACAAACAGCCTCAGAAGCTGCCTGTGATCTATACATAGAAGTGAGGCAAACGGCAGAGGCTAACTTTGATGGAGTATTATTTATTTATTTATTTTTCAAGCATAACAAACACATGCACACATATAAGAGGCACAAAATAAAAACTGGAACTTGTTGAGAAAGTAAAGTTAGATTGCAGATAAATGACAACGACACTCAGCCTGACAAATCAGCGTTTACAGACCAGATATGTTTTTCCTCCATGTTTTAAGTGGAGAAAGAAGTAGAACGATGCTGAAGGCTGTGTATGCAAAATAAATTTCAGTCAAAGATAATGATATCAAGCTACATATGTAGATGGAAGCAACATTTTATACACAAACAGTACATAAGGTAGGTGTATTTCATTGCAGTCCCTGTGATTATAGCAATCTCGAACAGCAGATTTGTGCGCCAGGTACTTGACTAGAGACATATTTTCTGGGGGAAGGACCCACAAACACACCATTTCATATAGGGCTGTCAAGTTTTAAATCACGATTAATCACAGAATTTCAATAGTTAATGACATTTAATTGAATTTTTAAATCACATGTTTTCAATTCCATCATTTAGCCTTACAAAACAGTTATGAAGTCCATATTGACAAGGTAAAGCAATTCTTGCTGGATTGTCTTGATTTGGAATCAAATGTAAAAAAAACAGCATGCGACTTGCATAAAGTGGGCATATCTGTAAAGGGGAGAGTCATGGGTACCTGAAGAACACATTTTCATTCAGATATCTTGAGGTCAAAGGGCAAGGGACCAGTTTTGACACCACGATTAATGAATTCCTCAGGTCTTCTAGTTTCACATGATATCAGAATCATCTCAGCCCGATACAGCCTCTTAAAGACAGAAATATCACCCGACAGTTACTGGGATTTAAAAAAAAATTACCTCGTTTTATACAGACCTCAATCAATTAAAGCGTTAACACTGACAGCCTTAGCTTAAATACATGACTTTCCAGTTAAATCGTTTAAAAGAATCAAAAAAGGCATTATATATTATTTAATTTCATTGAGTTATATTGTGCACAAACTCTACACACCGTAAATTTCTACACAGTGTATCAGCATTTCCAGACAGACACACACACACACACACACACACACACAGATAGATAAAGGCAAGCTGGAAGAACACACACACACACACACACACACAGATGATAACACACCTGCTGTTATCATCAGAATGTCCGTGGTGGTTATAGGATGAGCACAAGCATATTTACCCATCTCATTCATCTTGTGCTGTCCTATCTATCTGGCAGGCCGGCGCAGACACACATATCTCCCTATCCAGGGTACAGATGCAAGAGATCTATTTAGCTTTGCTTTGCTATTATCTTTTGTTCCTTCCTGCTCCCCTGTTGCATGCATCCTAGATTTATTTCCTTCACCTGTTCAGTTTGTTTTTCTGTTTTGCCGGTCTCTTTCACTGCTCTTAGGTCTCAGTCAGTTATATTTTCATCCTTACTCCACCCATTTAAGACAGGTCATTACATTAACTCTCATCCCCTAAAATTATATGGTTCTGTCACTATCTTGTTTTCTCCTCTTGTTCTGCTCTGTGGTCTCCTCACTCCTTTCTTCTCTCCTCTCCTCCTTTCCTTCTCTCCTTCAAGGCTGTTAGAGTTTTATTTTGTTCTAGGAAATCCAGTCAGCCTGGCCCATCTGCATGATTATGCACAGCACCGCTGATTGGTTCCAGGAAAATCATTCCAGTGGAACATGATGTCCTGGTTTGAAATAGCCCATAGAGTAACAAAATAACTCCCACTTCCTCTCCAATTTCAGTGTTGCAAACTTTATATCCACTCATTTCCAGTCTGATCAGACACCCAAGTCTGTCCTTAAGTGATTAGATTAATATTTTTCCCACATTATGGATTACGGTAATTGACAACTCTATCCTTTTATTTTAAGGCCGGGTGCTTTAGGGATCACGT
Source organism: Plectropomus leopardus (assembly GCF_026936395.1). Lineage (NCBI taxonomy): Eukaryota > Metazoa > Chordata > Actinopteri > Perciformes > Serranidae > Plectropomus > Plectropomus leopardus. The sequence goes on from NC_142187.1 coordinate 19,879,308, forward strand.
TTTTCATTAAATCAGAACAGATCTGACAAGGTAATTTGATGCATCTGCTGTTAGGTGACAGTTTCATTAACTAGTTTCTTTTTCCATGACACCTGGATTATCATAAACTATAGTCTGGCACACTACACGTTAACACAGATTCATCTCTTTTTGATCATATTAAATTGCTAGAGCTACTTCTGTCATCTGTCTTTTTTATCTGGTCATCCAATTCATTGTTTCCCTGACAAAAAATGTTTGATGGCAACTGGTACTAAATTGGTTCGAGTATAGTTTGCGTTTTTTTTCTTAGCTTGCTCCATAGGCTCTACAAACTATCTCATGTTGGCATGGAGCAAAGACTTAGGTAAAGAAATATCTCACAGTGTGGGAGAGGGGAGTTTGAAAATGATACATTTATGTTCAGTAAATGCTAGAGCTTGACTTCAAGGTGATTTGACACTTACCTGATATCAAAAAAAAGGAAAAAACTGAAGGAATCGTATTAATCAATATCACTTCTCTGCGATATATGAATGGTTGGCACACTCTTTTCAGCTTGTCCAAATTTAGTGAAATATTGGAAGGACATTTTTGGTGGGTTTCTTCAGGCACGTGCACAGATAGACCATAGGTGTTGCTCATGCACTTGCACTTTTGGCCTCTGACTAACGAAGTGTGCTTTTTTCAAGAGATTTTTTCTTTTCTTTTTTGTTTTTAATAATTTTTTATTTTAGTTTTTAAATTGGCCCATAAAGGCGTGTTGTATTACCTACAACTGCATATGAGTCAAGCCCCTGCCCTCCCTCTTCAAACAGTAGAACACTTACAATACATTTACAGTTGTTTCATTAATTTATTTATTCACAGAACAACGTTTCACTATGTTTTTGTGTGAAGATTTGTTGATTTTTAATGGTTATTTTAAAGACCACTAAAGGCAATTGCCTCTGCACTTGCATTGCACTTTTCTAGTCGTGCAACCACTCAAAGCTCTTTCACATTACTGGCACATTCACTCATTCACACACACATTGGCCAAGGCTACCATACAAGGTGCCACCTGCTTCTCGGTTTTTAAACATTCATACACGCTCAACCAACAATGGAACAGCCATCTGAAGCAATTTGTGGCTCTGTATCTTGCCCAAGGATACTTTAATATGCAGACAATAGAAGCCGGGAATTGAACTGCCAGTGTGCATGATGTGGCATTGTTTTGTTTGTTGTTGCTTGTTGTACATAAGGGATAAATGTAGATGTCTAATGTGTAGCAGGTGCATATGATATTGATCTTGAGACACACCACGTATGTTAGCTAGTCACATTTCCCTTACTCAGTACTGTGCACAAATGCACTGAATGTACTCGGGCCTCAAGTACACCCTGCAGTGCGTGCATTACAGAGTAACAACATTTTTTGTTGTGTGCCCTTTTGTCACTTGAGCACCTGCCCCAGGAAATGTCTGTGCACGACACAGGTTTTCTTGGTTTCTTAACTACAGTAAGTCAAAATACAGATGGATTACTGAAGAACTGATTCTTTTTGGGTGCTTCAACAATGCTCTGTTGCTGCCTTTCAATTTATGCAAACCTGTACAGGTATGTTTGGGATGGTCACAGCCAAAAGTCTTGAATTGGTAATCCACTTGTCCGCCTGCTTTTTAACGGTGGCTGAGCTAAATGATTTCCTCACTGCACCTGCAGAAAACTCAGTATGACAAAAATGGCTCCCCTGAAAAGTTTCACGGGATAATTAAGACCATTTTATGATGCCAGGCTAAAGATATGGACTCTGAACTCCAGTAAGGACTGTAAGACAACACTGACTTTTCTGCAACTTGTTTTTCTTGGAAGCATTGCGAATGTCAAAGGCGAATACATTAATAATTTATACACTGTCTCGCTTTTTGTGTTTGTTTTTGACAGTTTTTGTTTTTGATGGGCAGAGGTGGGTGAAAAGATGTGTTTTATGCACTGGATGTAAATACTTTGAAATGTGTTAAATTAAACTGTCAAAAAGAGAAAATGTCTTTTTTGGCTTACCAGTATAGAAAGAGGAGCAACACTTATATTGCAGATGTGAGGAACTCTATTTTCTTGTCAGTATGTGGAAACACTTATGAGCTTACTTAAAATTGAAGATTGTGTCCAAATAACTAGAACTCATGTAACAGGGACATGTGCTACATAATCAATATTTAAATTTGAACAAATAGATTTTAGTGCCTCTCCAGTAGCAATTTTAACTCCAAACTTACCTGCCAAAGTCCAGTTAAAGAAAGACCAAGAAAAAAAAGAGTCATAAGGGTCCAGATGTTGCCAGGATAAGCAAGGTCAGAGGGAGCCAGTTTCAGTTGAAGTGTTCCTTTAACAGCAAAGCCAAAAAGAGGTGTCAGCAGACAAACATCTACACAGACTGAGAAACATATGTAGCTACTCAGTAAACCAAAAGAAAGACAGGCCTGGAAACTGACAAAGTACAAAGACTCAGTACCACAGACTACAACTTCAAGGCCCATTGTTTTGGAAGATAGAGCAGTCAGGACCAGGCAGACCAACCTGAGCACAGCAGGGCCTAAAAACAGATATTGTTTCTTCTTTTTTGTTTTTCCACAACAGAAATTTTCTGAACATGCCCAGGGCAAAAACAGACTCTCAGCTTACAAGCATACTGAGGATAAATCTCATCATGCGTCCAGCCTCGCTTGCACATACAATGTCAGTTTAGAGTGGTTAGTTCAGGGCTGTGCAAAATTGTTTGGGGGCAAGTGCTCAAGCAAAAAAAAGGTACCCATCAAATGATAATTTGTAGAAAACAGAATTATGGAGCACATCTTTTGCAAACACGTTCCAATTCCCAGCTTGGCAAATACCAAAGCTTAGTCACCTCATTGTTGTCTCATATCGATGCACAAGGCGTTCTTTAGCGTCTATATAGGTGCTTTCTCACTGCACAAAAAACACTAACACCCGCTAACATATTGCCAAGTTTACCATTGCTATTCTCTCCCGCGACAATTTACTCTGCAGTAGTCTATATTGGCTCCAGCTCCAATCAGCTTCAGTCAGCAGTGATGGACATGCAACACTCGGGTAGTCATGCAAACTTAAGCCTCTCTTCTGACAGAATGCTATGACCAAAAAAAAACGGTACAACTTTGTCTTGTTCCAAATTTAGTCTGCACCAAGTCTGAAAGAGAGGCTGAATAAGTAAGAGATATAAAAAACATAACCAACGTAACATTTTCACTGGCGTCCATTCTGCTTTCTGCCGTATATGAACCTATTTTCCAGTCCATCTGTGATGTCAAATGTGACACCAGTGAAAGAGAGGGAGGCACTCATCTACTGTAGAGCTGGCTCTAGTCCATTGACAACGGGAAAGCAGTTTATCACCTGTTTTTTACAGGTTTTCTCATGTTTAAAAACTTTCATACGCACTAATTTTGGTGTAAAAGGGACGTATGTGATGCACAGCTATCTCCTAGGTGAAACACATTGTTACACTTGGTTAATGTCAGACAGTCGCAGTTTTGTTTAGGCAGCTTATCTATTTGGTTAGGTTTAGAAATAAACATTATGTTTTGGCTTCAAATAAGTTGGCAATTTAGTGACCTAATACTGGATGCCAGACGCAGAACAGCCGCGAAGCGCACTGATTTTTTCAAGAAGCGCCACGTAATTCAGACTGATAACAATGGACGCGTTGCGGCCTTGATCTGCATTGATAGTTTCGGCATTTGCCGTGAGCAAATTTGGCAGGAAAACACACTAAATACTCTAGTATGAACTATATAAACACTATATTAGGCATTACATACATGATCTGACCATGATAAATGATTAAATATGCATCCAGTGCTCCCACAATGCTCTGTCTAAACACAAAGGGAAGGAGCAAGCAGACACACAGAGACAGATGGTCACACAGAGATGCACACACACACTCAGACACACATGCACCAGACACACAGCCAGAGACACATAAGCAAGTTAGGACAGAGAGACAGGTACGGAGCTCACCGTGTGATTGGAAAGGAGCAGAGAAGGATATTCGCTGCTGACCGGCATGGAGAAGTGCGTTCCTGGTGTGAACAGCCAGGTTATGGCTGACAGGTGGCTGCACAGCAATTAACTTATCAGGGCGCTTCCACTTTCAGTGTGAACCCAGTGTTAGAGACATTAAAAAAACACTGACTTTTGATTTCATGTGGGACACAAACAGTGGTCTCTTGGGTTAAAGTCAATGTTTGTTTGACCGATACACCACCCCTCCCACCCTACATGGAGATTCTCACTCTTCATCCTTCGTCAGTGCTCTCGGTTTCAGCTATTGTTGCGGATGGGTTCATATTGGAGATTGTTGAAAGCAAGATGCATTTCATAGAGACACCAAAGGGTGCCCTCAGCATAGGTATCATATGCCGAGGGGACGTGACAAAGTGCTGGCCTATGACAACCTCAAAATAAGAACAGGCTGCTCTCACTTACTTATTTATTTCAATTTTCAGAGGGGTTTTATTTCAGTAACAAACAATGCCGAGGCTCAGGGAAAACACTGCGGTTAACTGGCTGGCTGTCACCAATAAAGACAGGTCAGAGAGACGTGTTTGCTGCTCTGCAGGGCACTCGATTTGCGTGTGTTAACTGCAGTGGCTGTGACAAGGGAATTGAATGAGGAAGAGGCAGGGGCTCATACAATCTCGCAGAATTAGATCTCAGTTGCAGTTGTTGGGCTTTACAACTCACATTTAATTGCATATTGATGCCATGGGCCAAATTTAAAAAAAAATTAATGTGAAATTAGAAAAAAACTGTCTTGCAGAAAGGGCACTTAACTATTCAGAAGCAGCAAGGACGGGCGCTTGAGGACCACCCGGGGTCTATCTGTGCACGTGCCTGCACACATTCCCCCAATCCAGCCTCCTGTCTGCCATGTGAAGTAATTGGCCTGACTCAGAGGGAAATCTCCTTTCTGAGCAGCGGTCTTGGGTTGCAGATTGCCATAGGTTGCTCTCTCAGAGGACCTGACCCAGCAAGGCTGCAGCTTATCTAATGCCTGATAGGGGTTGCAGCAGTGTGCACACACATACACACACACACAATTAGGCTTCACACACACACACACACACACACACACACACACACACACACACACACACACAGATACTCACACACACAGATAGGAATGTGTATAAATATGAATAAGAAATTCACCCATGCATGGACATGTATTATTAAAGCATTTTCTCCTTGGCACACAAGCATACACTGACATACATGCACGCACACTGCCTTAAGAGTCTGTTGGTACATCGTCTCAGTCAGGGGTAGCTTTGGATAGTTCGTTTGATGTCCAACACACGGCAAGATTAAAAACAATCAACAACAACAATAACAGCAGCAGACACAACAGCTCCAGCATATGGCTATTAAATCTAAAAGGCGCTCATGCATCAAAAGGCAACTAGATTTCTATCATTATTATCAACACTATGTGGCTGCTTCAGGGGCTCATTTTAGCAAATATCATTTCCCATAGACAACAGATTGGGCCATGAGATAGGCTGAGAGTGAAATGAACAAATATGCTAATAGGATGACAGAATGTAACACATACAGTTCCATGTACAGATGAGCAAACATGGAAAGAAGAAAATAAGTACCGCTAATGGTTTTCAGAACAAAAGAAAGATAAGATTGAGTTCAAGCCAGAGGAGAACTGTCAAGTTAGACGACACCTACCATGCTGTGTTTAGTAAATTATCCTGGTGATTTAGAGCATAAATACATGAGATCAAAGCTTCTTCTAACTGTGTGTTAGGGCAAGCCTCTATCCAGCTGCAAAATGCAGCCTATTATACTTTATGAGACTGGGACCAGGCTGCATGCCTGCACATTAGCAATTAGCTTGCCTTGCTTTGTTAAGATATTGTTAAATTTAAAGGTGTATATATATATATATATATATATATATATATATATATATATATATATATACATACATACATACATACATACACACATGACTTTATACATGATGACATCACAAATTTAACACTTATTTCTCTGGTTTCTGCCATTGAGAGTAAGTGGCTCATGCTCATGCAAAAACATTGATAGAATTATCTCAGAAAAATTTGGAATTCTTAATTTAGGTGGTGTTCCTCTTTAATGGAGCATGAGCTAGCATATGGTAAACATCTACTCCTAAAGATGATTTATGATTTGCTACAACTCATAAACAGACACTAGCACATTAAACAAACGTTTAACATAATATGGTATTGATTTTATCTCCGTGTAGTGCTCTAGAGAGACAGTTTTAAAAAAAAAAATGTTAATATAATATTAGCTAGATATTTTTTCAAAAGCAAAGCACTGTTTGATAAATTGAAGGCAAATTACTTTTGCCACTGGCAGTTATCCACCATGATTAGCCACAACTAACCATTTTACTTAATGATACTCCTACTATCTCACCATCAGTGGCACCCATTATCATTTCAACAGTAGCGCCCAATAAGATGGATACTCTACAATAAATACATCCCGGCCAGCGAATATATCAAAATGGCTGCTACAATCATAAAAACACTAAAGCAATGTTTCTAGCTCAACATACAACCCCACATTGTGCCTTTTGCATAGGCCCACACCTCCCTGATGTAATAGGTGACATGTCAGAGGTCAGCCCTTGAGTTATGATTATTGGGACCACAGGGGACTAAGAAGTGTTGGATTTAGGGTGCTGGGCATGTTTCATTCACCCTTCAGCTGTCACAAATCCCCTCCAGAGACCAGGCCTCCACTGACTGACAGGTGTAAGTAATGACTCAAGTTCAGAGGTCACCAGTCAACATAAGCACACAGGCAAAGCACAGCTGCATGCAACCTCTGATACGCCAACCTTGCGTCCCTGATGATTGAGAGTTTCCATCATTAAGTGAAAACTCTGCAAATGTAGAGCCTGTGAACAAAAGCCTAATTAATTAGAACAGAGTTTCACTCATAAAGCAATTCATAACTTTTATATGATTTTGCTGCACTTTAATTCATTATAATCAGTTCATTTGAGGACTGCAAAACTATTTTGGATTCCTTTATTTAAAAAGAAAAAAAAACTCGTTAATTTATCAAATGGATTTACTTCCAATGTGAACTTCATGAATTTGCAAAAATAATACTTTTCATTACCTTCCTTATTTTGCCATTCGTCATCTTGAGTGTGCTCTTCACTTTTCTGCCTTACAGGAGGAGAACGAGGTCCTTGGAAACAAGATGGAGAAAGAACATGGTGGATGAAGGAGGGGGCCGGTGCTCATTATGGCAGTGTGCATTCCAGAAAGTGAGAGATCAGCCTAGAGGCCCTCGGCAGCTGACAGCAGCTGCATTTCCCAGTCTTATGGGGACGGTGGTGGTGGTGGAGATGGTAAGTGGAGAGGACAGTCGAAAGGGAGGCAGGGTTGGGAATGGGATGGAGATGTCCGGAGGGACTTAGTTATCATTTGGCATTCCTCTTCTCCTTTCATCACTCTGTATAATGCCATACATGTGGGTGTAGGGGGAAGAGGGAGGTATCATGGGGAAGGGGTGGGTGTTTGGGGAGAGGAGGGATCTTGTTCTAGGTACAGAGAATTTTCTAATTGTATTGAAGTTTTGAAGGCACCGCCCCTCCTTCCCCCTCCCTGCTCATGTTCCTCTGGGCTTTAACTTGTGACAAACACTAGCATCACAGGTATCTGAATGGAGGACAGTTAAAGCTTTCAGTCTTGTTGATGCATGCACAGAGTACAAATTCCGGGTGTGAAGAATAAAACCTGTAGTAATGGATGAAGAAAAGTGTGCTCTGATTGGCCACAGATTGTTATTGGCTGGCATATATATATATACACATATTCGGAAAGTTGTAGTTTATTTGCATTCTGTGGAAAACAGAAATGTTTTCCTCAGTACAGGTATTAGCTTTTTGCTAAGTACAATCCAGATTGGTTCTTAGAAGCTATTTACCATCCTTTGATTCTGGTATCATTTAGTTTTCAATAATTTTAAGAAAACATTTGTTATATTTATATGGTTGAACCAACAAGGGTTATTTTGATCCTCCACCAGAATATTCTCCCCTACCAACAGAAAATGTCCACTGTGACAATTGTTGGGTAAATTATTGAGTGCTGACTATATGGCAATAGATTTTAGTTTTGTTTTTCTACTTTTCTTTCACTATAGTCTTTTGGCATAAGTAACTGCAGAAAGGTGAAAGGGCTTACTGTGAGCATGTCAGGGAGAAAACAACTAAGAGAAGACATTCAGATGGCTGTCTATAGCAATTACACTAACCAAGACTGTGTGTCTGTTTTGGCTGTTAGCGTGTGCTGAAGCTGTTGTGTCCCTCTCCACTGTCTTGAACAACCGATCGACTCTCCCCAGAGAGCCACTTAGTCTGTCCTCCATCCAGCCTCTTGAGTTACAGCTCACCAGCACACATGCTCCCATCAGAGGAGCTGCTTTCTGACCACACAACATGCACAAACATGCACCCGCATGAGCTCCAACATGCACACATGAAAAAAACTCAGAAAACGACACGTGCAACTTTTAACTGAGTCTGAGAGGACTGCTTCTTAGGCTCCATGTGAACTCTTCACGATAATCACAGCAGTTGTCAAATTCAAGTGGCGTTTGTTAAGTGAAGTGGGTGAAATGACAGGGATGTTTTCCAACATACACCTGTAGTCTCTTTATTCTCAAAAGGACTTTGATGGACAATGTGGGGGTGCAGGGTGAGATAAGCTCCTGTCTGAGTCATTATCAAACCGAAATGGGATAATTTATTTTTTTAAATGTTTGAATACTGGACATTTTATTCATGGACGACATGTTGCTTTTGAGTGTTGTTATTTATATGCATTTTCAGTGCTTTTATAACCAAAAACAAAATTATTTGAGCTCCATTTTCTTTGTTCTAACAGGAGAAATCTCGAAAATCTCAAAGCCTGAAAATTGAACCAAATCTATCTGCCTGGCTGCATACCATACAGTAAGTGAAAATGATTTTCTTTTGTTTTGTGTGACTTCCACTAAACGTCATACTGTGGAGTCCTGGGCTACACATGCAAGGATGCCTTTCTGGCATATCTGTCTTCCTATATAGCTAATGATGTTATTGTGCTGTGCATTGATTGTCCACATGAGATTAGGATGACCTTGAGTTTGTTGTGTGCACTAATGTTACATGGCAAAACACTGTGAAAGCATTCCTTTTTCCTTGTTGTATTTGTTTTTTGTCAATAATGCAGTGCCCGTTCAAAGTGTGCCTGGTCAGAATGGACCTATAGTTTGGCCTCCTGTGCTGCTGCTTGCAAATTCTCAAGAACTGCTCATCCAAACAACTTCATACCCAACCCTGCCTTCCCTTGAATCCTAAGCAATATACCTGCCATAAAATAATAGTAACCCCTAGCAATGATAAAGTATATGCATCATTTGATAACTGCTATCTATTTTGGTCCAGGCTGTTTCTGGGAACAAAGGCATTCATTCCAAAAATTACATTGCTGATGCTTGAAATGTTTGAGTTTGCTACAGTGTAACATATACAGGCTCTTTTTTTTAACTGTTGTGTAATGTGTAACTAAAGCAAGCCAGTAAAAGCAAGCAGTACCCAAGGACAGAGAGATAGACGGAGACTCCTTTCATTGTAGTGATATTATTTTCTGCATTTCTCTGTGTCCACACCGTGATGTTTTTGGGTTGTCTGTGTGGCCCTTATGTCCCATTCTCATAAACACAATATTTCAAAAATGCATCAAAGGAATTCTCTAAAATTTGGCACAAATGTCCACTTGGACTCCAGGATAAACTGTTTAGATTTTGGTGGTGAAAGATCACTGTGGCCTCACAAAACATGTTTTTGGCCGTAACTCCAACTAATTATGACAAAATTTCTAACAAATGTCTAATAGGATGAAATGATGCAGTGATGACGTTACATATTCAAAAGGTCAAAGGTCTGCTTCACTATGACATGATAATGTTCTTCAAAACCACTTTTTTGGCCATTATTCAATGCCATAACTAAGGTACAAAAGGGGAGACATTTGTTGGAATACTGAATTGGTGACACTAATCTTTGGTGTCCACCTTTAAACTGCGCAGACACACAAATTAGTTAAGACAACACATACTATAAAAAAAGTACAAAGTGGCCATTTCAAGTATGAGCAGATGTTACTGCTCTCTGCAGTCAGTGTTTTCACTCATCTTGACGGGTAATGTGAGATTGCCTTTATTAAGGTCCTCAGTGGGGTGTATGTGTGTCTTTCTCAAATGGGGGTACGCGTACCTCTGGGGGTGCGTGGAGGTATTCCAGGGGGGTACATGTCATGTATAACTCCTAAAAAAATGATTATATTATAAAAACTGAAACTGAATTTTATATTCAATATTCAATTTCAGTTAAGTGATGGCTATTAAAAGTTCTTATGTATGAAGATTTGCATGATGGCAAAAGAAATGATTTGCCATGAATTTAGTCATGGATTCTTTGTTCTTTTACATTTGAAATATTTAAAATGAGTAAATGACAAAGTTTAGCTCACGGGACCTCTTTTGATGAATGTGACGAATGGTTCGAAGTTTCCCTCGCCCTGACGCGGGTCGCTGGCCCCCCCCCCCAGAGCCAGGCCTGGAGGTGGGGTTCGAGGTGAGCGCCTGGTGGCGTGGGACCTCCTTCCCGTGGGCTTACCATCCATAGGAGGGGCCAAAGGGGGTCGGGTGCTGTGTGAGTTGGGCGGCAGCCAGAGGCGGAGACCTTGGCTGTCAGATCCTCGGCTGCAGAAGCTAGCTCTAGGTGGAACTCTTGTGGAATGTCACCTCTCTGGTGGGAGAGGAGCCTGAGCTGGTGTGCGAGGTTGAGAAATTCCGACTAGATATAGTCGGCCTCACCTCGACACATAGCATGGGCTCCAGAACCAGTCTTCTCGAGAGGGGTTGGACTCTCTTCCACTCTGGAGTTGCCACTAGTGAGAGGCGCCGGGCAGGGGTGGCAATACTTATTGCCCCCCGGCTCGGTGCCTGAATGTTGGAGTTTACCCCGGCGAATGACAGGGTAGCCTCCCTCTGCCTTCGGCTGTGGGAACGGATCCCGACTGTTGTTTGTGCCTTTGATCCAAACGGCAGTACAGAGTACGCACCCTTTTTGGAGTCCTTAGAGGGGGTGCTGGAGAGTGCTCCTCCTGGGGACTCCCTCGTTCTGTTGGGGGACATCAACGCTCACATTGGCAACGACAGTGAGACCTGGAGGGCATGATCGGGAGGAATGGCCCCCCTGATCTGAACCCGACTGGTGTTTTGTTTTTGGTCTTCTGTCCTCGCCGCAGACTGTCCATAACAAACACCATGTTCAAGCATAATGGTGTCCATATGAGCACTTGGCATCAGGACACCCTAGGCCACAGTTCAATGATCAACTTTGTAGCTGTGTCGTCGGACATGCGGCCACATGTCTTGGACACTCGGGTAAAGAGAGGGGCGGAGCTGTCAACCGATCACCTAACTGGTGGTAAGTTGGCTCTGATGGTGGGCGAGGATGTTGGTCAGACCTGGCAGACCCAAACATATTGTGAGCTTCTACTGGGAACATTAGAAGGAGCTTCAGCTCCCACCTCCAGGAGAGCTTTGACCATGTCCCGGGGGAGGCAGGAGACATTGAGTCAGAGTGGGCCATGTTCCATGCCTCCATTGTTGAGGCGGCCGATTGGTGCTGTGGACGTAAGGTGGTTGGTGCCTGTCATGGCAACCACACCTGAACCCGTTGGTGGAAACCGGCAGTGACGGATGCCATTAAGCTGAAGAAGGAGTCCTATCGGGCCTTCTTGGCCTGTGGGACTCTGGAGGCAGCAGACAGGTACCAGCAGGCCAAGCAGAACGCAGCTACGGCGGTCGCCAAAGTGAAAACCCAGGCGTGGGAGGAGTTTGGTGAGGCCATGGAGAACGACATCCGGATGGCTTTGAAGAGGTTCTGGACCACCGTCCGGCGTCTCAGGAGGGGGAAGCAGTGTTCTGTCAACACTGTGTATGGTGGGGACGGTGCGCTGCTGACCTTGACTCGGGACACTGTGGATCGGTGGAAGGAATACTTTGAAGACCTCCTCAATCCCACTGACCCGCCTTCCGGTGAGGAAGCAGGGTCTGGGGACTCGTTAGTGGGCTCTCCCATCTCTGGGGCTGAGGTTGCTGAGGTGGTCAAAAAGCTCCTCGGTGGCAGGGCCCCGGGGGTGGATGAGATCCACCCGGAGTTCCTTATGGCCCTGGATGTTGTGGGGCTGTCATGATTGACACGATTCTGCAACATTGCGTGGACATTGGGGGCAGGGCCTCTGGACTGGCAGACTGGGGTGGTGGTCCCTCTTTTTAAAAAGGGGGACCGGAGGGTGTGTTCCAAGTATAGGGGGATCACACTCCTCAGCCTCCCTAGTAGGACCTATTCAGGGGAGAGGAGGGTCCGTCGGACAGTCGAACCTCAGATTCAGGAGGAGCAATGCGGTTTTTGTCCTGGTCGTGGAACTGTGGATGAGCTCTGGACCCTTGGCAGGAACCTTGAGGGTGCATGGGACTTTGCCCAACCAGTCCACATGTGCTTTGTTGACTTGGAGAAGGCATTCGACCATGTCCCTTGGGGAATCCTGTTGGGGGTACTCCGGGAATATGGGGTATCGGACCCCCAGATATGGGCCGTCCATTCCCTGTACGACTGGTGCCAGAGCTTGGTCTGCATTGCTGGCAGTAAGTCGGACTCGTTTCCGGTGAGGGTTTTACTCCGCCAGGGCTGCCCTTTGTCACTGATTCTGTTATAACTTTTATGGGCAGAATTTCTAGGTGCAGCCAGGGTGTTGAGGGGGTTCCAGTTTGGTGATCTCAGGATTGGGTCTCTGCTTTTCGCGGATGATGATATGGTCCTGTTGGCTTCATCAGGCTGTGTCCTTCACCTCTCAATGGATCGGTTCGCAGCTGAGTGTGAAGCAGCCGGGATGAGAATCAGCACCTCCAAATCCGAGGCCATGGTTCTCAGCCAGGAAAGGGTCGAGTGCCCTATCCAGAGCGGGAAGGAGATCCTGCCCCAAGTGGAGGAGTTTAAGTACCTCGGGGTCTTGTTCACAAGTGGGGGAAGGATGGAGCGGGAGATCGGGTGCAGCGTCTGCAGTAATGCAGACTCTGCACTGATCTGTCGTGGTGAAGAGGGAGCTGAGCCGAAAGGCAAAGCTCCTGATTTACCGGTCGATATTCGTTCCTACCCTCACCTATGGTCACGAGTTTTGGGTAGTGACCGAAAGAACAAGATCGCGGGTACAAGCAGCCAAAATGAACTTCCTCTGTAGGGTGGCTGGGCTCTCCCTTAGAGATAGAGTGAGAAGTTTGGTCATCCAGGAGGAGCTTGAAGTAGAACCGCTGCTCTACTGTGTTGAGAAGAGCCAGATGAGGTGGCTCGGGCATCTAATTAGGATGCCTCCCGGACACCTCCCTGGTGATGTGTTCAGGGCACGTCCCACCTGTAGGAGACCCCGCAGAAGACCCAGGACATGCTGGAGAAACTATGTCTCTCAGCTGGCCTGGGAACACCTCGGAATCCCCCAGGATGAGCTGAACGAAGTGGCCGGGGAGAGGGAAGTCTGGGCTTCCCTGCTTAGGCCACTGCCCTTGTGACCTGACACCGGATAAGCGGAAGAAAATGGATGGATGGATGGATGGATGGAAAATGAGTTTTTTCAAATGTTTGAAATTTGAAAGTGTTTTTCAGTTACAATGTTTAATAAATCAGACACTGATGGCACAGCACTGTGTTGTATCTTTTTTTTTCTACCAAAAATGTTTTCTGCTGGTATAACATAATATAATATTTCAAAGTGGGTGCATTAAAGAAAAAAAGTGAGAACCACTGTACTAGGGTATTGTGGTTTATAGTCTGCACCTTAACCCCTCGGTCACCAGGGCACCCTGAATTTTTGCAGTGTTGATGGTTAGGTTGTTGCTACTTACATAGTCACGCTGTTTGATCTTTTCTCTAGGTAGCCACAATACCTCGTGTTTAACAGCACAGGTTTGTTTTTATTAAATATTTTAGCCCATTAGAACCAGGAGCAGGAAGCATACATTTTATACGTTCTCTAGTCTGTCTGCATACACTGGCAAGTCATAAAGCTGAATGTTGTATAATCCCTATGGAGCTCTGCAACAGCCAGTAACAGCATCACATAAAGTATGACTGTGCACTGTATCCCTCTTCACCAAGTATGAATACCATTACACCATCTGAAGTGCATCTATGGAACGTACCTCTTAATGCTATGAGCATCTGTTAAGATGGCAGGTGCTGGTTAAGAGCAGTAATGACTGCCATTAACCAATGTTTCACTGCTCTACATAATTCTGCTTCACATGCATCACTGCTGTGTAGTGCCAGGCCATGAGAACATACTTTGAGAAGTGTGGAATGAAAGTGATGCACTGTGTTTTTATGAAGATCCGATTTATGTATCGTGCAGCTGAGGAAGGTTTTAATTAAACATCTGCAGTCATGATAATACAGGTATGCGCTGTGTAGCAGAAGTAGGAGTAAAGTGTAGCTTTCCCCTTTGACACAAAATGCTGAAGGCAAACTTGGTGGGGGATTTACATATCTTTATCCCAATGCCCTCATTAGAGAGAGGTCAGCCTTGTCTGTTATCATCTGCTCTCTTGCATCACCCTGTGAGGGCAGTCAAGTTAAGGGCATATGTAGAATTTCTACACAAGACCAGTTTACCTTCTGCACTTACCCAGAGCAAAAGACATCAGGAGGCCTTTCAATAATACAACACTATGGCAGGGTTTCCACTTCCATTTTGAGGGTTAGATGTGATAAAAAACCAGTGACATGTCTCTTTGCACATCAGGGAGGGAGACAATGAGAGGAAAAGCTTGTAACTTCTGGCATGGCATGCTGTGTGCACAGCTATGACAAGAAATGCGGAGGAATGTCAGGCGATCAGATATGCTTTGGCAGCCAAGGTTATGAGTTATGAAGCTGATATTAGAGAGATGGGAGCAACGAGTGGGAAGTGGATGACCTTCATCACTCACTATCCATCCTTTCCCTTCTCTCCCTCTGTTCTGCAAGCCATGAAGCAAAGGAGCACTTCTGTGTGAACTCTCTAATTAGGAAGACCTTGACGTGCCAATCTCATCCATTGTTCGTCTTCATTTTGGTGGGAAAATATTTCATTGATTTTTGCAGCAATCGAAGGCGGGTAGAGCTGAGAGGGGGCTCTGTGTGGGATTAGACTCTGCGGGGGGTTTCTGGGATGGGTGGGGAGTTTGTCAGGCAGTGTGTGTGTGTGTGTGTGTGTGTGTATGTGTGGAAGCAGTGTAATGTCCCTCCTCATAACCCCTACCCCTTCTCACCCTCTGAAAGAACCAATTACAGCCGTGATCCTCAAGCCATCATAACTCACCTCGTCCTCCAGCTCCCATTGTTCACTCGGTACCTGCTGTACAACTGCAGACTGTCTTTCTTCACATATTGTTATGATGAATCCAGCTCATTAGCAAACATCTGGATTCGGCAATGCTTTTGTTTATTTTCTCCTAGGCGCGGTTAGAATAAAAGATTGCCATTTTTTCATAATCAAACGAAACCAAGTACTTGTCAAACGCTCTTTTGTAATCCTAATGCTTACTAAACATTAGAATGACACTAACATCAGTTAAGTGCAGTTTACACTTTCCTTAGGGTGGTAAAGTGGGACATATTTTTAAGTGGGACAGATAAACATCGTAATGATTTTTTGGGCAAAATCACCTTCCAATCACCAAATCTAATCTTGAATTAAAGTCAGTGCAGTTTAAGCATAGTTATATCAAGAAAATCAGGAAACTGCCATGGAGGTGGGGCCTCGTTCATTCTTATGAGTACTGCTGCTCACTGCTCAGTGAAGCAAAAAAAAAAAAAAAGCTGTATTTTCGCAATACGAAATCTTTCGAATCACCGAGTCCATGGAGCATGCGCACTGTGCCAATGCGGGTAATTTCCACTGGCAGAGCGGCTGACTTACGGTTTAGCATCTTACTAGCTTTAATGGTCATCAAATAATAAAATATTGTGGCTGGGTTAGACTTTGCAATTTAATCTAACTGAATGCATTAAATCTTGAAAGTAAAGGGAATAATTTTGCGGAGGATTTGACACTCACAAAAAAGTATCTAGTGATTTATAGAGGTCTTTTTCCCAATGCAAGTCAAAAGTAGAAAGTCTTTTTGGGCCCCATAGCATCACATGATGATCTCATTCCACTTTTGGCCACCATGTAAAATTTGCTTCAAAGCCTGGCACTCCTTCTGGGGGCTTGAGTGTGAACATATGGTAGGTTCAGCAGCATGACTTTTCATTTCTCAATGGTAAGGCTGTTGATGGAAGTTAAATTAGGTAACAACCTGTACTACTTGATAATTATGAATTTGTTCAACTATTGGTTGAAACTGTGTGTATAGATGAACAACACTTCTCTACTTACACCAGCTGTGCAAAAATATCCCAAATCTTGCCACTGCTATCTTGAGGCGGTGATGTCATTTGGAGCCCAAGTCTAGCAGTAATGATCTTCACAGTGGTTCGGTTCCAGGTATTATACCCATCCGACCAGTCGCGAGCAGTGCTGTTGGCACACATAGCTGACTATCATGATGTCAAAGCATTAAATAACTAATTAAAATCAAGCTCATCAGAAAAAAAGAATACATGAGCACACATCAGGGTGATAAGAACTACCTTAAATAATAGAAACTGTCTTTGTAAAAAATTTATTTGGCTTGTACTTTGAGTTTTTAATTTGGCCCATGACCTGTTCACTAACATGGAGGAGGGGGGTTCATGATCTCTGCTGCAGTCAGCCACAATGTCTGAGATGTTTCATCTGCACTTTTTGTGAGCTGTCATGTCATCCATCTTTTTATTCTTTCTATGGCTGAAACACACAAAAAATGTGTAAAATAATGCTCTGTTTTTAGACAAAAATGCTCTCTATCACTGTCCCACATAGGACAGCATTGGTGGGGTAAAATAAGAGACTATTTTATGCTTTACTTATGCTGTAAATCTAGAATTTAATCAGGTGTTATCAGCATGCCAGTTAGTCACACCCCTGACATGATTACTGTCGCAACCCCCTCTAGCTTTGTAGACAGCATTGTAGTCTATAAACTTAGCAGATCGACACATTAGACCTAGAATCTAGATTATTTTAACTGGTCCATAATTTAGTCTAGGTTGATGAACAACTTTTAAAATCAGTAAATAAATGAAGTTTTAGAAATCTACTGAGACTAATGCCAAAAAAATGTCTTACTACGTAAGTTCACCATATTTTTCTAAGCTCTTGCAGTAAGAACTGTACTGACTGCTGCCGCCTTCCCCCTTGGAGTTTACAGCAATCACCTCTTTCTGTCCCTTTCTCTCTCACTCTCTTCCTCTGTCACTCTATAGACTGTCTCTAAATTACGCCTTACCCCTGCAGCTGCCAAAGTCTCTCTCTGAAATGATTATTCCTACCACACAGAAGATTGCTTTTGGTAATTATATGTATCATAATTAAATTTGATGAACTCCTTCGAGACATAAAATCTCATTTGACCCAGGTGCTGGATTCCTCTTCCTATACACAAAAGGCGAAATGTCCTCGACTATTAAGAGAGATACACTTTTGAGTCTTGCTACTGACATCTTGATTAAGCAAAGCAGTATTTCCACATTTGCTGAATTCACTGAGGTCCATCAATAACTTAATTACTGAACAAGTGAGATGCAAATTCTACATCATTACTGAAGAATGACTAGAGCAGGATCAGCTATGTTGCTCTGTGGAGAAAAAATGGTGTCTGAAGCAAAAAAAGGAAGCTGAAGGTCAGTATCCGTTCAGTCACACCACACGTGGCTGGATGAGTCAGAAAGCTCCACATGTGCCCTAACCCTTTGTATAGAGGCAGACACAGAGTCTATTCTTTTACTCATGTGCTGACGTGCTGACGGACTGCAGTAAGCGTGTTACCTCACTTCCGTTGCTTCTTTGTTTGTTTCTGGTCGCGCCTCTGTGCTGCTCCTGCCAGCGATTCCCAGCTAATGTTCTAATTTCCTCCTTACTCTGGCTGCTTAGTACTTGCCTGTGATTTAAAACTCTCAAGTTTTTCTCAAGCACTCACTGCTGTCTTCTCCTCTCAGCGGGTTTCCTGTTTAATCACAGAGCTGTTCACTCACAGCGAGCTGGTTAGCTACTTTAGCCCTGGTTAGCGATGGCTTCTCCCTCCTCTTCTCCCTCCTCTGCTGCGCTCTCCTGTTCGATGTGTCAGGTATTTAGTTATTCCACTGTATCCTTTAGAAATAATGGTACTTGTAATAGGTGTATTTTATTTGCTGTGTTGAAGTTGAGGCTTAGAGATGTGGAAGCACGGCTCCGCACCATGGAAAGACCTACTCTAGCTGTGGTAGTTAGCATGCCCCCTGTAGCCGGTGCAGATCGACATGGCGTAGCCTCTGCTAGCTATCCCCTAGCAACCCCCATGCAGCCAGGAGGCTCGGTGACTGTCCGAGCAAAGCATAGTAACAAGCAAAAGCCCACGGTTCACAACCCACCTCCCCTTCACGTTTCAAATGAGTTCTCGCCGCTGAGCGACGCACCCGCTGAGGAAACAACGTTTTGCAAAACGTAGTGACAACAGCAGCCATAGTAAAATGCATCCCGTGGGCCAGAGCGGGCAATGTTGAGTCAAATTTGAAACTACTGACTAAGGCCACATGTAGAAGTGGTAAGATTGTTCATTATTTCTGCGGTAATGACACCTGGGTACCCCAATCTGAGATCACCAAAATTAACATAAAGCCTGTGTGTTCCCGTGCAAAAACAATGTCAGACACTGTAATTTTAACTTGACCCCTCCCTAATTTGACCAGTGATGACATGTTTAGCAGCATGTCATTCAACCTCTGGCTGTCAAGGTGGTGTCCAGCAAATGATGTGGGCTTCATAGATAACTGGCATACTCTTTGGGGAAGACCTGGCCATCCCATTTTGGATGGAGTTGCTCTCCTCTCTAGGAATCTGGCAGATTTTATTAGAGGGTCAAAGCCATCAATCTAGATCTAGAGTTGATCTACATGCTTCTCTGAGCTTTTCTTAGCTTCCTCCAGTACAGTCACACATCCAAAGTGTAACAACGGCCACTTAAATTGTTGAAATCCAAAATAAACAAAAGGGGAGTTGTACAAGAAAATCAAATAAAAATTGATACATTAGAATTAAATGCGGACTTTTGAACATTAGATCCTTATCGTCTAAAGTTTTTTTAATCGCTGATTTAAAATAGGATATTCATATTGATTTATTTTGTGTCACTGAGACCTGGCTGTGTCCTGATCATTATGTTAGCATAAATGAATCCACTCCTGCTGGTCAAAAATGCTAACATTGCTTGAGCCATAGGCCAAGGAGGCTGAGTCGCAGCCATTTTTGATTTGAGCTTAGTAATTCATCCTAAAGCTAAACTAAATAAGAATTCCTTTAAAAGCCTTTTTCTAAGTCTGTCATACCCATCCTGGAAAGCGCTACAACCCATTCTATTTATTATGGTGTACCGCGCCCCCAGCCCATACTTTAAATTTTTATCCGAATTCTCAGAGTTTATGTCAAGTTTAGTCAAAAAAGTCAATATTGTTTAAATAGTGTTTTTAAGTCATTGTATAGTATGTCGAAAAATGCCATAGTGCAGCATGTCGAAAAATGGTAAACATAAAGTGATCCCTCCAAATGTCGAAAAAAGTCATACTACAGCATGGTGAAGAAGTTTATAGTGTGGAATGTTGAAAAAATGGTCTAAAAAGTCAAAAATTTAAGTGTTTTAAAGTCATTGTATAGTATGGTGAAAAATGGTCGTAAAAGATGTTTCCAAATGTCGAAAAAAGTTGTCATAGTATAGCATGTTGAAGCAGTTTTTAGCATGGTGTGGTTAAAAAAAGGTCCTAAAAGTCAATCTGGAAAGTGTTTAAAAGCCAAAGTATAGTATGTTGAAAATGCCGTTCCATAGCATGTCGGAAAATGGTCAAAAAAGTGATCCCTCCGAATGTCAAAAAGAGTCACAGTATAGCATGTTGAAGCAGTTTATAGCGTGGCATGTTGAAAAAAAAAACGGTCCAAAAAGTCAATATTGTGTGTTTTAAAGTCATTGTATAGTATGTTAAAAAATGGTAAACTATAGCATGTCTAAAAAGACAGTATAGCAGCATAGTTTATGGTGTAGAATGTGAAAAAGCAGTCCAAAAAGTCAATATTTTAAGTTGAGTTTTAAATACATTGTGTTGTATGTTGAAAAATGCCAAAGTATAGCATGTCAAAAAATGGTCAAAAAGGTTGTGGTTCCAAATGTTGAAAAGAGTCATAGTATAGAATGTTTAAGAGAGAGTGGAAGAGAGTAGGACAGAGGGGGAGAGATGCTCAGCAATAATGGTAAAAACAACAAATAGCAATTGTGATAGACATAAAATTGATAAATGCAGTTTATGATAGCATGCGATGTTACACGCATATATCGTAAATGTTTATAACAGTCCCATGTGTATTTTAATACTGGAGGCATGACTCATAATAATGTTAGTAGAAGGTGGCATCTAGCAGGATCACGGCATCAGCGCAACCAAGGCCCACGACACAGGCGCAGCCACAGACAGGACCATAGCAACAGCACGACCCAGAAAACGATCCAGGCTGAGCAGGAGATACAGCGTCAGCACAAGCAAGACCAGCAGCAAGATCATAGCATCAGCACAGCCATCACCACAATCCAGGTGCACCCAAGACCTTGGAAAAAGGGGAAGAGGCCAATTTAGTGTAATGCAGTAGAAAGACATGAGCGTTAAATGTCAAAATATGACTTGCCCAAAAACAGCTGAATTCCGTAGTATAGAATGTCGAAAAAAAAGTCAAAAAATCATTATAAATAGCATGTTGAAAAAACAACCAAAAACACCATTCTGTAGTATGTCAAAAAAAATGCCATAAAAATGCATGTCCAGAAAAGAGCTGAAAACCAATAAAAATAGCATGTTGAGACACACCATAGTATAGAACAGGGGTATTCAATGAAAATTCAAAGGGCTCCAGTTGCTAAAATTCCCTCCCAGCGAAGGTCCGAACCTCATATCTAAAATCAGAATCAGGATTAATTGAGCATTTTTACCTCGATTACATAACTCTATCTTCAACTTCTGTGAAACGTCTGTGCTATTAATCATTTTAGTTAGGAATTAAAATTTTTTACATGATTGTTCAACACCTCTACTCTTGCTGTGTTTTGGCATGAGATTTTCCTCTGTGTCATCAGAGCGTGAGACAGAGCCCAGAAGCGTGAGATGTATGGCAGATGCGTGGGAGTTGGCAGCCCCGGCGAGGAAAGGGTTAACAGAATTTTTTAAAAAAACCAAAAACCCAACATGGCAAAAATTATGTCTGTTAGAGGTTCTGAATGTCGGTTTCAATCATTTTTTGATTAATTGCCCAGCACTACTCCTTAAAAAATATTGTTCTCATTCTTACATTTTATGACAACTTGGGTCCGGATAGGACGAAGTTTTAGTTTGGATCCGAACCGCGGTGCTCCAATTAGTGATGCCTGTTATAGAATAATGAAAAACTGTCCAAAAACATCATTTAGCATGTCAAAAAAACAGACCAAAAATGGCGCGTTAGACTTGGTCAAAAAAAATCAAAATATGACATGTCTTAAAAACAGCTGAAATCCAATTAAAATAGAATGTCCCAACACATCACAGTATAGAGAAACTTCCAAAAACATCGACATCCTATGTTATGGTGTTTTTGGCTGTTTTTGGAAAATTCTGCGATATGTTGTGTCTTGGTACGCTATTTTATGCAGTTTTAAGCTGTTTTAGGGACATGTCATATTTTGACATTTTTCTCCATACTATATTAGCATTTTCAGTCATTTTTTCGACATTCCATATCATGGTGTTTTTGGCTGTTTTTCCAGAATTCTATGCTATGGCACGTCTCAGCATGCTATATTATGCAGTTTTCAGCTGTTTTGGGGACATGCCGTTCTTTGACATTTTTGCCATGCTATAGTATTGCTTTCTAGGTCATTTTTTCAACATGCCATATCATAGTGTTTTTGGATGTTTTCCAGCATTTTATGACATGGTGTGTCTTAGAAAGCCATTTCTTGCAATTTTCAGCTGTTCCTGACTGTTTTGGGGAAATGTTATTTTTTTCACATTTTTGCCACACATACATGTATTGCTTTTTGGGTGATGGTTTAACACAACACATGTTGTTTTTGACTGTTGTTGGAACATTTCATGCCATGGTGTGTCTTAGCCAGCTATTTTACGCAGTTTTCAGCTGTTCTTGGGACATGTCATTTTTTGATATTTTTGCTATACTACAGCCTTGCTTTTTGGGTGATATTTTCAACATGCATTGTAATTAAGTTTTTGGTCATTTTTGGGAAATTAAATGCGATGGCATGTCTCAGCATGCCATTTTATGTAGTTTTCGGCTCTTTTCTGCTGTTTTTGGAACATGTCATTTTTTGACATTTTTGCCATACTATAGCCTTGCTTTTTTGGGTCATTTTTTCAACATCCATTATTATCAAGTTATTGGTCATTTTTGTAATATTAAATGCTATAGTGTGTCTCAGCTCGCTATTTAATGCAGTTTTCAGCTATTTTCAGCTGTTTTGGGGACATGTCATTTTTCGAAGTTTTTCCCGTACCTTGCTCTTTGGGTCATTTTTTCAACATGCATTATTGTGGTGTTTTTGGTCATTTTTGGAAAATTAAATGCAATGGCGTATGTCAACATGCTATTTTATGCAATTTTCAGCTGTTTTTGCCTTGCTTTTTGGGTCATTTTTTTAAACATGCATTATTGTGGTGTTTTTGGTCATTTTTGGAAAATTAAATGCTATGGTGTGTTTGAACATGCTATTTAATGCAACTTTCATCTGTTTTCAGCTGTTTTTGGGACATGTCATTTTTCGACATTTTTGCCATACTATAGCCTTGCTCTTTTGGTCATTTTTTCAACATGCATTTTAATCAAGTTTCTGGTCATTATTGGAAAATTTAATGCTATGGTGTGTTTCAGCATGCTATTTAGTGCAGTTTTCATCTGTTTTCTGCTGTTTTTGGGACATGTCATTTTTTGACATTTTTGCCATACTATAGCCTTGCTTTTTGGGTCATTTTTTCAACATGCATTTTAATCAAGTTTCTGGTCATTTTTGGAAAATTTAATGCTATGGTGTGTTTCAGCATACTATTTAGTGCAGTTTTCATCTGTTTTCTGCTGTTTTTGGGACATGTCATTTTTTGACATTTTTGCCATACTATAGCCTTGCTTTTTGGGTCATTTTTTCAACATGCATTTTTGTGGTGATTTTTGGTCATTTTTGGAATATTGAATGCTATGGCGTGTTTCAGCGCGCTATTTAGTGCAACTTTCATCTGTTTTCAGCTGTTTTTGGGAAATGTCATTTTT
The DNA here is from genome assembly GCF_026936395.1 of Plectropomus leopardus. Lineage (NCBI taxonomy): Eukaryota > Metazoa > Chordata > Actinopteri > Perciformes > Serranidae > Plectropomus > Plectropomus leopardus. The sequence continues at coordinate 19,902,872 of NC_142187.1, forward strand.
TGACATTTTTGCCATACTATAGCCTTGCTCTTTTGGTCATTTTTTTCAACATGCATTTTAATCAAGTGTCTGGTCAATTTTGGAAAATTGAATGCTATGGTGTGTTTCAGCACGCTATTTAATGCAATTTTCATCTGTTTTCAGCTGTTTTTGGGAAATGTCATTTTTTGACATTTTTGCCATACTATAGCCTTGCTCTTTTGGTCATTTTTTTCAACATGCATTTTAATCAAGTTTCTGGTCATTTTTGGAAAATTTAATGCTATGGTGTGTTTCAGCACGCTATTTAATGCAATTTTCATCTGTTTTCAGCTGTTTTTGGGAAATGTCATTTTTTGACATTTTTGCCATACTTTAGCCTTGCTGTTTTGGTCATTTTTTTCAACATGCATTTTAATCAAGTTTCTGGTCATTATTGGAAAATTTCATGCTATGGTGTGTTTCAGCATGCTATTTAGTGCAGTTTTCATCTGTTTTCTGCTGTTTTTGGGACATGTCATTTTTTGACATTTTTGCCATACTATAGCCTTGCTTTTTGGGTCATTTTTTCAACATGCATTTTTGTAGTGATTTTGGTCATTTTTGGAAAATTGAATGCTATGGTGTGTTTCAGCGCGCTATTTAGTGCAACTTTCATCTGTTTTCAGCTGTTTTTGGGAAATGTCATTTTTTGACATTTTTGCCATACTATAGCCTTGCTGTTTTGGTCATTTTTTTCAACATGCATTTTAATCAAGTTTCTGGTCATTATTGGAAAATTTAATGCTATGGTGTGTTTCAGCATGCTATTTAGTGCAGTTTTCAGCTATTTTCAGCTCTTTTTGGGACATGTCATTTTTTGACATTTTTGCCATACTATAGCCTTGCTTTTTGGGTCATTTTTTCAACATGCATTTTTGTGGTGTTTTTGGTCATTTTTGGAAAATTTAATGCTATGGTGTGTTTCAGCACGCTATTTAGTGCAACTTTCATCTGTTTTCAGCTGTTTTTGGGAAATGTCATTTTTTGACATTTTTGCCATACTATAGCCTTGCTGTTTTGGTCATTTTTTTCAACATGCATTTTAATCAAGTTTCTGGTCATTTTTGGAAAATTTAATGCTATGGTGTGTTTCAGCATGCTATTTAGTGCAGTTTTCAGCTATTTTCAGCTCTTTTTGGGACATGTCATTTTTTGACATTTTTGCCATACTATAGCCTTGCTTTTTGGGTCATTTTTTCAACATGCATTTTTGTGGTGTTTTTGGTCATTTTTGGAAAATTTAATGCTATGGTGTGTTTCAGTACGCTATTTAATGCAATTTTCATCTGTTTTCAGCTGTTTTTGGGACATGTCATTTTTTGACATTTTTGCCATACTATAGCCTTGCTTTTTGGGTCATTTTTTCAACATGCATTTTAATCAAGTTTCTGGTCATTTTTGGAAAATTTAATGCTATGGTGTGTTTCAGCACGCTATTTAATGCAATTTTCATCTGTTTTCAGCTGTTTTGGGAAATGTCATTTTTGACATTTTTGCCATACTATAGCCTTGCACTTTTGGTCATTTTTTTCAACATGCATTTTAATCAAGTTTCTGGTCATTTTTGGAAAATTGAATGCTATGGTGTGTTTCAGCACGCTATTTAATGCAATTTTCATCTGTTTTCAGCTGTTTTTGGGAAATGTCATTTTTTGACATTTTTGCCATACTATAGCCTTGCTGTTTTGGTCATTTTTTTCAACATGCATTTTAATCAAGTTTCTGGTCATTTTTGGAAAATTGAGTGCTATGGCGTGTTTCAGCGCGCTATTTAGTGCAACTTTCATCTGTTTTCAGCTGTTTTTGGGAAATGTCATTTTTTGACATTTTTGCCATACTATAGCCTTGCTCTTTTGGTCATTTTTTTCAACATGCATTTTAATCAAGTTTCTGGTCATTTTTGGAAAATTGAATGCTATGGCGTGTTTCAGCACGCTATTTAATGCAATTTTCATCTGTTTTCATCTGTTTTTGGGAAATGTCATTTTTTGACATTTTTGCCATACTATAGCCTTGCTCTTTTGGTCATTTTTTTCAACATGCATTATAATCAAGTTTCTGGTCATTTTTGGAAAATTTAATGCTATGGTGTGTTTCAGCACGCTATTTAATGCAATTTTCATCTGTTTTCAGCTGTTTTTGGGAAATGTCATTTTTCGACATTTTTGCCATACTATAGCCTTGCTCTTTTGGTCATTTTTTTCAACATGCATTTTAATCAAGTTTCTGGTCATTTTTGGAAAATTTAATGCTATGGTGTGTTTCAGCACGCTATTTAATGCAATTTTCATCTGTTTTCAGCTGTTTTTGGGAAATGTCATTTTTTGACATTTTTGCCGTACTATAGCCTTGCTGTTTTGGTCATTTTTTTCAACATGCATTTTAATCAAGTTTCTGGTCATTTTTGGAAAATTTAATGCTATGGTGTGTTTCAGCATGCTATTTAGTGCAGTTTTCAGCTATTTTCAGTTCTTTTTGGGACATGTCATTTTTGACATTTTTGCCATACTATAGCCTTGCTTTTTGGGTCATTTTTTCAACATGCATTTTTGTGGTGTTTTTGGTCATTTTTGGAAAATTTAATGCTATGGTGTGTTTCAGTACGTTATTTAATGCAACTTTCATCTGTTTTCAGCTGTTTTTGGGAAATGTCATTTTTTGACATTTTTGCCATACTATAGCCTTGCACTTTTGGTCATTTTTTCAACATGCATTTTAATCAAGTTTCTGGTCATTTTTGGAAAATTTAATGCTATGGTGTGTTTCAGCACGCTATTTAGTGCAATTTTCATCTGTTTTCAGCTGTTTTTGGGAAATGTCATTTTTTGACATTTTTGCCATACTATAGCCTTGCTGTTTTGGTCATTTTTTTCAACATGCATTTTAATCAAGTTTCTGGTCATTTTTGGAAAATTTAATGCTATGGTGTGTTTCAGCACGCTATTTAGTGCAGTTTTCATCTGTTTTCAGCTGTTTTTGGGACATGTCATTTTTGACATTTTTGCCATACTATAGCCTTGCTTTTTGGGTCATTTTTTCAACATGCATTATTGTGGTGTTTTTGGTCATTTTTGGAAAATTGAATGCTATGGCGTGTTTCAGCGTGCTATTTAGTGCAACTTTCATCTGTTTTCAGCTGTTTTTGGGAAATGTCATTTTTTGACATTTTTGCCATACTATAGCCTTGCTGTTTTGGTCATTTTTTTCAACATGCATTTTAATCAAGTTTCTGGTCATTTTTGGAAAATTTAATGCTATGGTGTGTTTCAGCATGCTATTTAGTGCAGTTTTCATCTGTTTTCTGCTGTTTTTGGGACATGTCATTTTTGACATTTTTGCCATACTATAGCCTTGCTTTTTGGGTCATTTTTTCAACATGCATTATTGTGGTGTTTTTGGTCATTTTTGGAAAATTGAATGCCATGGCGTGTTTCAGTGCGCTATTTAGTGCAACTTTCATCTGTTTTCAGCTGTTTTTGGGAAATGTCATTTTTTGACATTTTTGCCATACTATAGCCTTGCTGTTTTGGTCATTTTTTTCAACATGCATTTTAATCAAGTTTCTGGTCATTTTTGGAAAATTGAATGCTATGGCGTGTTTCAGCGTGCTATTTAGTGCAACTTTCATCTGTTTTCAGCTGTTTTTGGGAAATGTCATTTTTTGACATTTTTGCCATACTATAGCCTTGCTGTTTTGGTCATTTTTTTCAACATGCATTTTAATCAAGTTTCTGGTCATTTTTGGAAAATTTAATGCTATGGTGTGTTTCAGCACGCTATTTAATGCAATTTTCATCTGTTTTCAGCTGTTTTTGGGAAATGTCATTTTTTGACATTTTTGCCATACTATAGCCTTGCTCTTTTGGTCATTTTTTTCAACATGCATTTTAATCAAGTTTCTGGTCATTTTTGGAAAATTGAATGCTATGGTGTGTTTCAGTACGCTATTTAATGCAATTTTCATCTGTTTTCAGCTGTTTTTGGGAAATGTCATTTTTTGACATTTTTGCCATACTATAGCCTTGCTCTTTTGGTCATTTTTTCAACATGCATTTTAATCAAGTTTCTGGTCATTATTGGAAAATTTAATGCTATGGTGTGTTTCAGCATGCTATTTAGTGCAGTTTTCAGCTATTTTCAGCTCTTTTTGGGACATGTCATTTTTTGACATTTTTGCCATACTATAGCCTTGCTTTTTGGGTCATTTTTTCAACATGCATTTTAATCAAGTTTCTGGTCATTTTTGGAAAATTTAATGCTATGGTGTGTTTCAGCATGCTATTTAGTGCAGTTTTCATCTGTTTTCAGCTCTTTTTGGGACATGTCACTTTTTGACATTTTTGCCATACTATAGCCTTGCTTTTTGGGTCATTTTTTCCACATGCATTTTAATCAAGTTTCTGGTCATTTTTGGAAAATTGAATGCTATGGTGTGTTTCAGCATGCTATTTAGTGCAGTTTTCATCTGTTTTCAGCTGTTTTTGGGACATGTCATTTTTTGACATTTTTGCCATACTATAGCCTTGCTTTTTGGGTCATTTTTTCAACATGCATTTTTGTGGTGTTTTTGGTCATTTTTGGAACATTTAATGCTATGGCGTGTTTCATCGCGCTATTTAGTGCAACTTTCATCTGTTTTCAGCTGTTTTTGGGAAATGTCATTTTTTGACATTTTTTCCATACTATAGCCTTGCTGTTTTGGTCATTTTTTTCAACATGCATTTTAATCAAGTTTCTGGTCATTTTTGGAAAATTTAATGCTATGGTGTGTTTCAGCGCGCTATTTAATGCAATTTTGATCTGTTTTCAGCTGTTTTTGGGACATGTCATTTTTTGACATTTTTGCCATACTATAGCCTTGCTCTTTTGGTCATTTTTTCAACATGCATTTTAATCAAGTTTCTGGTCATTTTTGGAAAATTTAATGCTATGGTGTGTTTCAGCATGCTATTTAGTGCAGTTTTCAGCTATTTTCAGCTGTTTTTGGGACATGTCATTTTTCGACATTTTTGCCATACTATAGCCTTGCTTTTTGGGCCTTTTTTTCAACATGCATTATTGTGGTGTTTTTGGTCATTTTTGGAAAATTGAATGCTATGGCGTGTTTCAGCACACTATTTAATGCAACTTTCATCTGTTTTCAGTTGTTTTTGGGACATGTCATTTTTTGACATTTTTGCCCTACCATAGCCTTGCTCTTTTGGTCATTTTTTCAACATGTATTATTATCAAGTCTTTGGTCATTTTTGGAAATTTCTATGCTATGGCGTGTGTCAGCAAACTATTTCATGCAGTTTTCATCAGCTTTTGGATCATGTTTTTTTTTCACATTTTTCTATACAATAGTATTGTCATTTTTTTTACATGCCATATTATGATATTCTTAGCAGTTTTTGCAAAGTTTTATGCCATCCATATCTCGGCACAGTCTTTCTTTCTTTTTTTCAGTTTTTTTCAGTTTTCACGTTTTCTTTTGGACATGGCACAAAGCCACTCATCAGATTCTCAGAAGGATGAAATGAAAACACCCAAGAATGGCAGAAAAAGGTTAAAACTTCTTGTGGCAGGCTTTATTGAAAGATAAAGATGTCAAAACCATACATCAAAAGCAACATTTACCTCACTTATTTTTACTGGCATTACATCTAACACAAAGTCTTAGACAGGCAACAGCACAAAAAGAACTAAAATGCACAGACAATGATTTGCTGTCCCTCTTTATCTGCAGCTCCGCTGGGTAATAACTATCTTCTCGTTGGCTGGCCTTGGGTTGATGGTTGAGAAGAACCTTTCTCCTTCTGCTTCGGGTGTCATATTTGTGTGGATATTTCCTCATTCTGCTGCGAGGCTGTCAGTGAATGCTCAAACAACTACTTCTGAGGCTTATTTCAGCTGTTTTTGGGACATGTCATTTTTTGAAATTTTTGCCATACGATAACCTTCCTTTTTACATAATTTTGTCAACATGCATTATTATGGTGTTTTTGGCTGTTTTTGAAAAATTCAATGCTATAGCGTGTCTCAGCAAACTATTTCGTGTAGTTTTCAGCTGTTTTCAGCTGTTTTTGGGAAATGTCATTTTTTGACATTTTTGCCATACTATAGCCTTGCTTTTTGGGTCATTTTTTCAACATGCATTATTGAGGTGTTTTGGTCATTTTGGAAAATTGAATGCTATGGCGTGTTTCAGCACACTATTTAATGCAACTTTCATCTGTTTTCTGCTGTTTTTGGGACATGTCATTTTTTGACATTTTTGCCATACTATAGCCTTGCTCTTTTGGTCATTTTTTCAACATGCATTTTAATCAAGTTTCTGTTCATTTTTGGAAAATTTAATGCTATGGTGTGTTTCACCACGCTATTTAATGCAATTTTCATCTGTTTTCAGCTGTTTTTGGGAAATGTCATTTTTTGACATTTTTGCCATACTATAGCCTTGCTCTTTTGGTCATTTTTTTCAACATGCATTTTAATCAAGTTTCTGGTCATTTTTGGAAAATCTAATGCTATGGTGTGTTTCAGCATGCTATTTAGTGCAGTTTTCATCTGTTTTCTGCTGTTTTTGGGACATGTCATTTTTTGACATTTTTGCCATACTATAGCCTTGCTCTTTTGGTCATTTTTTCAACATGCATTTTAATCAAGTTTCTGGTCATTTTTGGAAAATTGAATGCTATGGCGTGTTTCAGCGTGCTATTTAGTGCAGCTTTCATCTGTTTTCAGCTGTTTTTGGGACATGTCATTTTTTGACATTTTTGCCATACTATAGCCTTGCTCTTTTGGTCATTTTTTTCAACATGCATTTTAATCAAGTTTCTGGTCATTTTTGGAAAATTGAATGCTATGGCGTGTTTCAGCGTGCTATTTAGTGCAACTTTCATCTGTTTTCAGCTGTTTTTGGGAAATGTCATTTTTTGACATTTTTGCCATACTATAGCCTTGCTGTTTTGGTCATTTTTTTCAACATGCATTTTAATCAAGTTTCTGGTCATTTTTGGAAAATTTAATGCTATGGTGTGTTTCAGCACGCTATTTAATGCAATTTTCATCTGTTTTTAGCTGTTTTTGGGAAATGTCATTTTTTGACATTTTTGCCATACTATAGCCTTGCTTTTTGGGTCATTTTTTCAACATGCATTATTGTGGTGTTTTTGGTCATTTTTGGAAAATTGAATGCTATGGCGTGTTTCAGCACACTATTTAATGCAACTTTCATCTGTTTTCTGCTGTTTTTGGGACATGTCATTTTTTGACATTTTTGCCATACTATAGCCTTGCTCTTTTGGTCATTTTTTCAACATGCATTTTAATCAAGTTTCTGGTCATTTTTGGAAAATCTAATGCTATGGTGTGTTTCAGCATGCTATTTAGTGCAGTTTTCATCTGTTTTCTGCTGTTTTTGGGACATGTCATTTTTTGACATTTTTGCCATACTATAGCCTTGCTCTTTTGGTCATTTTTTCAACATGCATTTTAATCAAGTTTCTGGTCATTTTTGGAAAATTGAATGCTATGGCGTGTTTCAGCGTGCTATTTAGTGCAGCTTTCATCTGTTTTCAGCTGTTTTTGGGACATGTCATTTTTTGACATTTTTGCCATACTATAGCCTTGCTCTTTTGGTCATTTTTTTCAACATGCATTTTAATCAAGTTTCTGGTCATTTTTGGAAAATTGAATGCTATGGCGTGTTTCAGCGTGCTATTTAGTGCAACTTTCATCTGTTTTCAGCTGTTTTTGGGAAATGTCATTTTTTGACATTTTTGCCATACTATAGCCTTGCTGTTTTGGTCATTTTTTTCAACATGCATTTTAATCAAGTTTCTGGTCATTTTTGGAAAATTGAATGCTATGGTGTGTTTCAGCACGCTATTTAATGCAATTTTCATCTGTTTTTAGCTGTTTTTGGGAAATGTCATTTTTTGACATTTTTGCCATACTATAGCCTTGCTGTTGTGGTCATTTTTTTCAACATGCATTTTAATCAAGTTTCTGGTCATTTTTGGAAAATCTAATGCTATGGTGTGTTTCAGCATGCTATTTAGTGCAGTTTTCATCTGTTTTCTGCTGTTTTTGGGACATGTCATTTTTGACATTTTTGCCATACTATAGCCTTGCTTTTTGGGTCATTTTTTCAACATGCATTATTGTGGTGTTTTTGGTCATTTTTGGAAAATTGAATGCCATGGCGTGTTTCAGTGCGCTATTTAGTGCAACTTTCATCTGTTTTCAGCTGTTTTTGGGAAATGTCATTTTTTGACATTTTTGCCATACTATAGCCTTGCTGTTTTGGTCATTTTTTTCAACATGCATTTTAATCAAGTTTCTGGTCATTTTTGGAAAATTTAATGCTATGGTGTGTTTCAGCATGCTATTTAGTGCAGTTTTCATCTGTTTTCTGCTGTTTTTGGGACATGTCATTTTTTGACATTTTTGCCATACTATAGCCTTGCTTTTTGGGTCATTTTTTCAACATGCATTTTTGTGGTGATTTTTGGTCATTTTTGGAATATTGAATGCTATGGCGTGTTTCAGCGCGCTATTTAGTGCAACTTTCATCTGTTTTCAGCTGTTTTTGGGAAATGTCATTTTTTGACATTTTTGCCATACTATAGCCTTGCTCTTTTGGTCATTTTTTTCAACATGCATTTTAATCAAGTGTCTGGTCAATTTTGGAAAATTGAATGCTATGGTGTGTTTCAGCACGCTATTTAATGCAATTTTCATCTGTTTTCAGCTGTTTTTGGGAAATGTCATTTTTTGACATTTTTGCCATACTATAGCCTTGCTGTTTTGGTCATTTTTTTCAACATGCATTTTAATCAAGTTTCTGGTCATTTTTGGAAAATTTAATGCTATGGTGTGTTTCAGCACGCTATTTAATGCAATTTTCATCTGTTTTCAGCTGTTTTTGGGAAATGTCATTTTTTGACATTTTTGCCATACTATAGCCTTGCTGTTTTGGTCATTTTTTCAACATGCATTTTAATCAAGTTTCTGGTCATTATTGGAAAATTTCATGCTATGGTGTGTTTCAGCATGCTATTTAGTGCAGTTTTCATCTGTTTTCTGCTGTTTTTGGGACATGTCATTTTTTGACATTTTTGCCATACTATAGCCTTGCTTTTTGGGTCATTTTTTCAACATGCATTTTTGTAGTGATTTTGGTCATTTTTGGAAAATTGAATGCTATGGTGTGTTTCAGCGCGCTATTTAGTGCAACTTTCATCTGTTTTCAGCTGTTTTTGGGAAATGTCATTTTTGACATTTTTGCCATACTATAGCCTTGCTCTTTTGGTCATTTTTTTCAACATGCATTTTAATCAAGTTTCTGGTCATTTTTGGAAAATTGAATGCTATGGTGTGTTTCAGCATGCTATTTAATGCAATTTTCATCTGTTTTCAGCTGTTTTTGGGACATGTCATTTTTTGACATTTTTGCCATACTATAGCCTTGCTGTTTTGGTCATTTTTTTCAACATGCATTTTAATCAAGTTTCTGGTCATTATTGGAAAATTTAATGCTATGGTGTGTTTCAGCATGCTATTTAGTGCAGTTTTCAGCTATTTTCAGCTCTTTTTGGGACATGTCATTTTTTGACATTTTTGCCATACTATAGCCTTGCTTTTTGGGTCATTTTTTCAACATGCATTTTTGTGGTGTTTTTGGTCATTTTTGGAAAATTTAATGCTATGGTGTGTTTCAGCACGCTATTTAGTGCAACTTTCATCTGTTTTCAGCTGTTTTTGGGAAATGTCATTTTTTGACATTTTTGCCATACTATAGCCTTGCTGTTTTGGTCATTTTTTTCAACATGCATTTTAATCAAGTTTCTGGTCATTTTTGGAAAATTTAATGCTATGGTGTGTTTCAGCATGCTATTTAGTGCAGTTTTCAGCTATTTTCAGCTCTTTTTGGGACATGTCATTTTTTGACATTTTTGCCATACTATAGCCTTGCTTTTTGGGTCATTTTTTCAACATGCATTTTTGTGGTGTTTTTGGTCATTTTTGGAAAATTTAATGCTATGGTGTGTTTCAGTACGCTATTTAATGCAATTTTCATCTGTTTTCAGCTGTTTTTGGGACATGTCATTTTTTGACATTTTTGCCATACTATAGCCTTGCTTTTTGGGTCATTTTTCAACATGCATTTTAATCAAGTTTCTGGTCATTTTTGGAAAATTTAATGCTATGGTGTGTTTCAGCACGCTATTTAATGCAATTTTCATCTGTTTTCAGCTGTTTTTGGGAAATGTCATTTTTTGACATTTTTGCCATACTATAGCCTTGCACTTTTGGTCATTTTTTTCAACATGCATTTTAATCAAGTTTCTGGTCATTTTTGGAAAATTGAATGCTATGGTGTGTTTCAGCACGCTATTTAATGCAATTTTCATCTGTTTTCAGCTGTTTTTGGGAAATGTCATTTTTTGACATTTTTGCCATACTATAGCCTTGCTGTTTTGGTCATTTTTTTCAACATGCATTTTAATCAAGTTTCTGGTCATTTTTGGAAAATTGAGTGCTATGGCGTGTTTCAATGGCTATTTAGTGCAACTTTCATCTGTTTTCAGCTGTTTTTGGGAAATGTCATTTTTTGACATTTTTGCCATACTATAGCCTTGCTCTTTTGGTCATTTTTTTCAACATGCATTTTAATCAAGTTTCTGGTCATTTTTGGAAAATTGAATGCTATGGCGTGTTTCAGCACGCTATTTAATGCAATTTTCATCTGTTTTCAGTTGTTTTTTGGGAAATGTCATTTTTGACATTTTTGCCATTCTATAGCCTTGCTCTTTTGGTCATTTTTTTCAACATGCATTATAATCAAGTTTCTGGTCATTTTTGGAAAATTTAATGCTATGGTGTGTTTCAGCACGCTATTTAATGCAATTTTCATCTGTTTTCAGCTGTTTTTGGGAAATGTCATTTTTTGACATTTTTGCCATACTATAGCCTTGCTCTTTTGGTCATTTTTTTCAACATGCATTTTAATCAAGTTTCTGTTCATTTTGGAAAATTTAATGCTATGGTGTGTTTCAGCACGCTATTTAATGCAATTTTCATCTGTTTTCAGCTGTTTTTGGGAAATGTCATTTTTTGACATTTTTGCCATACTATAGCCTTGCTGTTTTGGTCATTTTTTTCAACATGCATTTTTGTGGTGTTTTTGGTCATTTTTGGAAAATTTAATGCTATGGTGTCTTTCAACACGCTATTTAATGCAATTTTCATCTGTTTTCAGCTGTTTTCGGGAAATGTCATTTTTTGACATTTTTGCCATACTATAGCCTTGCACTTTTGGTCATTTTTTCAACATGCATTTTAATCAAGTTTCTGGTCATTTTTGGCAAATTTAATGCTATGGTGTGTTTCAGCACGCTATTTAATGCAATTTTCATCTGTTTTCAGCTGTTTTTGGGACATGTCATTTTTTGACATTTTTGCCATACTATAGCCTTGCTGTTTTGGTCATTTTTTTCAACATGCATTTTAATCAAGTTTCTGGTCATTTTTGGAAAATTTAATGCTATGGTGTGTTTCAGCACGCTATTTAATGCAATTTTCATCTGTTTTCAGCTGTTTTTGGGAAATGTCATTTTTTGACATTTTTGCCATACTATAGCCTTGCTGTTTTGGTCATTTTTTCAACATGCATTTTAATCAAGTTTCTGGTCATTTTGGAAAATTTAATGCTATGGTGTGTTTCAGCACGCTATTTAATGCAATTTTCATCTGTTTTCAGCTGTTTTGGGAAATGTCATTTTTGACATTTTTGCCATACTATAGCCTTGCTTTTTGGGTCATTTTTTTCAACATGCATTTTAATCAAGTTTCTGGTCATTTTTGGAAAATTTAATGCTATGGTGTGTTTCAGTACGCTATTTAATGCAATTTTCATCTGTTTTCAGCTGTTTTTGGGAAATGTCATTTTTTGACATTTTTGCCATACTATAGCCTTGCTCTTTTGGTCATTTTTTCAACATGCATTTTAATCAAGTTTCTGGTCATTATTGGAAAATTTAATGCTATGGTGTGTTTCAGCATGCTATTTAGTGCAGTTTTCATCTGTTTTCAGCTCTTTTTGGGACATGTCATTTTTGACATTTTTGCCATACTATAGCCTTGCTTTTTGGGTCATTTTTCAACATGCATTATTGTGGTGTTTTGGTCATTTTGGAAAATTGAATGCTATGGCGTGTTTCAGCGCGCTATTTAGTGCAACTTTCATCTGTTTTCAGCTGTTTTTGGGAAATGTCATTTTTTGACATTTTTGCCATACTATAGCCTTGCTCTTTTGGTCATTTTTTTCAACATGCATTTTAATCAAGTTTCTGGTCATTTTTGGAAAATTTAATGCTATGGTGTGTTTCAGCACACTATTTAATGCAATTTTCATCTCTTTTCAGCTGTTTTTGGGAAATGTCATTTTTTGACATTTTTGCCATACTATAGCCTTGCTCTTTTGGTCATTTTTTCAACATGCATTTTAATCAAGTTTCTGGTCATTTTTGGAAAATTGAATGCTATGGTGTGTTTCAGAACACTATTTAATGCAATTTTCATCTGTTTTCAGCTGTTTTTGGGAAATGTCATTTTTTGACATTTTTGCCATACTATAGCCTTGCTCTTTTGGTCATTTTTTTCAACATGCATTTTAATCAAGTTTCTGGTCATTATTGGAAAATTTAATGCTATGGTGTGTTTCAGCATGCTATTTAGTGCAGTTTTCAGCTATTTTCAGCTCTTTTTGGGACATGTCATTTTTTGACATTTTTGCCATACTATAGCCTTGCTTTTTGGGTCATTTTTTCAACATGCATTTTTGTGGTGTTTCTGGTCATTTTTGGAAAATTGAATGCTATGGCGTGTTTCAGCGCGCTATTTAGTGCAACTTTCATCTGTTTTCAGCTGTTTTTGGGAAATGTCATTTTTTGACATTTTTGCCATACTATAGCCTTGCTCTTTTGGTCATTTTTTTCAACATGCATTTTAATCAAGTTTCTGGTCATTATTGGAAAATTTAATGCTATGGTGTGTTTCAGCACGCTATTTAATGCAATTTTCATCTGTTTTCAGCTGTTTTTGGGAAATGTCATTTTTTGACATTTTTGCCATACTATAGCCTTGCTCTTTTGGTCATTTTTTCAACATGCATTTTAATCAAGTTTCTGGTCATTTTTGGAAAATTTCATGCTATGGTGTGTTTCAGCATGCTATTTAGTGCAGTTTTCAGCTATTTTCAGCTCTTTTTGGGACATGTCATTTTTTGACATTTTTGCCATACTATAGCCTTGCTTTTTGGGTCATTTTTTCAACATGCATTTTAATCAAGTTTCTGGTCATTTTTGGAAAATTTAATGCTATGGTGTGTTTCAGCATGCTATTTAGTGCAGTTTTCATCTGTTTTCAGCTCTTTTTGGGACATGTCACTTTTTGACATTTTTGCCATACTATAGCCTTGCTTTTTGGGTCATTTTTTCCACATGCATTTTAATCAAGTTTCTGGTCATTTTTGGAAAATTTCATGCTATGGTGTGTTTCAGCATGCTATTTAGTGCAGTTTTCAGCTATTTTCAGCTCTTTTTGGGACATGTCATTTTTTGACATTTTTGCCATACTATAGCCTTGCTTTTTGGGTCATTTTTTCAACATGCATTTTAATCAAGTTTCTGGTCATTTTTGGAAAATTTAATGCTATGGTGTGTTTCAGCATGCTATTTAGTGCAGTTTTCATCTGTTTTCAGCTCTTTTTGGGACATGTCACTTTTTGACATTTTTGCCATACTATAGCCTTGCTTTTTGGGTCATTTTTTCCACATGCATTTTAATCAAGTTTCTGGTCATTTTTGGAAAATTGAATGCTATGGTGTGTTTCAGCATGCTATTTAGTGCAGTTTTCATCTGTTTTCAGCTGTTTTTGGGACATGTCATTTTTTGACATTTTTGCCATACTATAGCCTTGCTTTTTGGGTCATTTTTTCAACATGCATTTTTGTGGTGTTTTTGGTCATTTTTGGAACATTTAATGCTATGGCGTGTTTCATCGCGCTATTTAGTGCAACTTTCATCTGTTTTCAGCTGTTTTTGGGAAATGTCATTTTTTGACATTTTTGCCATACTATAGCCTTGCTGTTTTGGTCATTTTTTTCAACATGCATTTTAATCAAGTTTCTGGTCATTTTTGGAAAATTTAATGCTATGGTGTGTTTCAGCATGCTATTTAGTGCAGTTTTCAGCTATTTTCAGCTGTTTTTGGGACATGTCATTTTTTGACATTTTTGCCATACTATAGCCTTGCTTTTTGGGCCTTTTTTTCAACATGCATTATTGTGGTGTTTTTGGTCATTTTTGGAAAATTGAATGCTATGGCGTGTTTCAGCACACTATTTAATGCAACTTTCATCTGTTTTCAGTTGTTTTTGGGACATGTCATTTTTTGACATTTTTGCCCTACCATAGCCTTGCTCTTTTGGTCATTTTTTCAACATGTATTATTATCAAGTCTTTGGTCATTTTTGGAAATTTCTATGCTATGGCGTGTGTCAGCAAACTATTTCATGCAGTTTTCATCAGCTTTTGGATCATGTTTTTTTTTCACATTTTTCTATACAATAGTATTGTCATTTTTTTTACATGTCATATTATGATATTCTTAGCAGTTTTTGCAAAGTTTTATGCCATCCATATCTCGGCACAGTCTTTCTTTCTTTTTTTCAGTTTTTTTCAGTTTTCACGTTTTCTTTTGGACATGGCACAAAGCCACTCATCAGATTCTCAGAAGGATGAAATGAAAACACCCAAGAATGGCAGAAAAAGGTTAAAACTTCTTGTGGCAGGCTTTATTGAAAGATAAAGATGTCAAAACCATACATCAAAAGCAACATTTACCTCACTTATTTTTACTGGCATTACATCTAACACAAAGTCTAAGACAGGCAACAGCACAAAAAGAACTAAAATGCACAGACAATGATTTGCTGTCCCTCTTTATCTGCAGCTCCGCTGGGTAATAACTATCTTCTCGTTGGCTGGCCTTGGGTTGATGGTTGAGAAGAACCTTTCTCCTTCTGCTTCGGGTGTCATATTTGTGTGGATATTTCCTCATTCTGCTGCGAGGCTGTCAGTGAATGCTCAAACAACTACTTCTGAGGCTTATTTCAGCTGTTTTTGGGACATGTCATTTTTTGAAATTTTTGCCATACGATAACCTTCCTTTTTACATAATT
Source organism: Plectropomus leopardus (assembly GCF_026936395.1). Classification (NCBI taxonomy): domain Eukaryota; kingdom Metazoa; phylum Chordata; class Actinopteri; order Perciformes; family Serranidae; genus Plectropomus; species Plectropomus leopardus. The sequence goes on from NC_142187.1 coordinate 19,918,126, forward strand.
TTGTCAACATGCATTATTATGGTGTTTTTGGCTGTTTTTGAAAAATTCAATGCTATAGCGTGTCTCAGCAAACTATTTCGTGTAGTTTTCAGCTGTTTTCAGCTGTTTTTGGGAAATGTCATTTTTTGACATTTTTGCCATACTATAGCCTTGCTTTTTGGGTCATTTTTTCAACATGCATTATTGTGGTGTTTTTGGTCATTTTTGGAAAATTGAATGCTATGGCGTGTTTCAGCACACTATTTAATGCAACTTTCATCTGTTTTCTGCTGTTTTTGGGACATGTCATTTTTTGACATTTTTGCCATACTATAGCCTTGCTCTTTTGGTCATTTTTTCAACATGCATTTTAATCAAGTTTCTGGTCATTATTGGAAAATTTAATGCTATGGTGTGTTTCAGCATGCTATTTAGTGCAGTTTTCATCTGTTTTCTGCTGTTTTTGGGACATGTCATTTTTTGACATTTTTGCCATACTATAGCCTTGCTCTTTTGGTCATTTTTTCAACATGCATTTTAATCAAGTTTCTGGTCATTATTGGAAAATTTAATGCTATGGTGTGTTTCAGCATGCTATTTAGTGCAGTTTTCAGCTATTTTCAGTTCTTTTTGGGACATGTCATTTTTGACATTTTTGCCATACTATAGCCTTGCTCTTTTGGTCATTTTTTTCAACATGCATTTTAATCAAGTTTCTGGTCATTTTTGGAAAATTGAATGCTATGGCGTGTTTCAGCGTGCTATTTAGTGCAACTTTCATCTGTTTTCAGCTGTTTTTGGGAAATGTCATTTTTTGACATTTTTGCCATACTATAGCCTTGCTCTTTTGGTCATTTTTTTCAACATGCATTTTAATCAAGTTTCTGGTCATTTTTGGAAAATTGAATGCTATGGCGTGTTTCAGCGTGCTATTTAGTGCAACTTTCATCTGTTTTCAGCTGTTTTTGGGAAATGTCATTTTTTGACATTTTTGCCATACTATAGCCTTGCTCTTTTGGTCATTTTTTCAACATGCATTTTAATCAAGTTTCTGGTCATTTTTGGAAAATCTAATGCTATGGTGTGTTTCAGCATGCTATTTAGTGCAGTTTTCATCTGTTTTCTGCTGTTTTTGGGAAATGTCATTTTTTGACATTTTTGCCATACTATAGCCTTGCTGTTTTGGTCATTTTTTTCAACATGCATTTTAATCAAGTTTCTGGTCATTTTTGGAAAATTTAATGCTATGGTGTGTTTCAGCATGCTATTTAGTGCAGTTTTCATCTGTTTTCTGCTGTTTTTGGGACATGTCATTTTTGACATTTTTGCCATACTATAGCCTTGCTTTTTGGGTCATTTTTTCAACATGCATTATTGTGGTGTTTTTGGTCATTTTTGGAAAATTGAATGCCATGGCGTGTTTCAGTGTGCTATTTAGTGCAACTTTCATCTGTTTTCAGCTGTTTTTGGGAAATGTCATTTTTTGACATTTTTGCCATACTATAGCCTTGCTGTTTTGGTCATTTTTTTCAACATGCATTTTAATCAAGTTTCTGGTCATTTTTGGAAAATTGAATGCTATGGTGTGTTTCAGCACGCTATTTAGTGCAATTTTCATCTGTTTTCTGCTGTTTTTGGGACATATCATTTTTTGACATTTTTGCCATACTATAGCCTTGCTTTTTGGGTCATTTTTTTCAACATGCATTTTAATCAAGTTTCTGGTCATTTTTGGAAAATTTAATGCTATGGTGTGTTTCAGCATGCTATTTAATGCAATTTTCATCTGTTTTCTGCTGTTTTTGGGACATATCATTTTTTGACATTTTTGCCATACTATAGCCTTGCTTTTTGGGTCATTTTTTTCAACATGCATTTTAATCAAGTTTCTGGTCATTTTTGGAAAATTTAATGCTATGGTGTGTTTCAGCATGCTATTTAATGCAATTTTCATCTGTTTTCAGCTGTTTTTGGGAAATGTCATTTTTGACATTTTTGCCATACTATAGCCTTGCTGTTTTGGTCATTTTTTTCAACATGCATTTTAATCAAGTTTCTGGTCATTTTTGGAAAATTGAATGCTATGGCGTGTTTCAGCGTGCTATTTAGTGCAACTTTCATCTGTTTTCAGCTGTTTTTGGGAAATGTCATTTTTTGACATTTTTGCCATACTATAGCCTTGCTCTTTTGGTCATTTTTTCAACATGCATTTTAATCAAGTTTCTGGTCATTTTTGGAAAAATTTAATGCTATGGTGTGTTTCAGCATGCTATTTAGTGCAATTTTCATCTGTTTTCAGCTGTTTTTGGGAAATGTCATTTTTTGACATTTTTGCCATACTATAGCCTTGCTCTTTTGGTCATTTTTTTCAACATGCATTTTAATCAAGTTTCTGGTCATTTTTGGAAAATTGAATGCTATGGCGTGTTTCAGCATGCTATTTAGTGCAACTTTCATCTGTTTTCAGCTGTTTTTGGGAAATGTCATTTTTTGACATTTTTGCCATACTATAGCCTTGCTGTTTTGGTCATTTTTTCAACATGCTTTTTTATCAAGTTTCTGGTCATTTTTGGAAAATTTAATGCTATGGTGTGTTTCAGCATGCTATTTAGTGCAGTTTTCATCTGTTTTCAGCTGTTTTTGGAAATGTCATTTTTTGACATTTTTGCCATACTATAGCCTTGCTCTTTTGGTCATTTTTTTCAACATGCATTTTAATCAAGTTTCTGGTCATTTTTGGAAAATTGAATGCTATGGCGTGTTTCAGCGTGCTATTTAGTGCAACTTTCATCTGTTTTCAGCTGTTTTTGGGAAATGTCATTTTTGACATTTTGCCATACTATAGCCTTGCTGTTTTGGTCATTTTTTTCAACATGCATTTTAATCAAGTTTCTGGTCATTTTTGGAAAATTTAATGCTATGGTGTGTTTCAGCACGCTATTTAGTGCAATTTTCATCTGTTTTCTGCTGTTTTTGGGACATATCATTTTTTGACATTTTTGCCATACTATAGCCTTGCTCTTTTGTCCATTTTTTCAACATGCATTTTAATCAAGTTTCTGGTCATTTTTGGAAAATTTAATGCTATGGTGTGTTTCAGCATGCTATTTAATGCAATTTTCATCTGTTTTCAGCTGTTTTTGGGAAATGTCATTTTTTGACATTTTTGCCATACTATAGCCTTGCTCTTTTGGTCATTTTTTTCAACATGCATTTTAATCAAGTTTCTGGTCATTTTTGGAAAATTTAATGCTATGGTGTGTTTCAGCATGCTATTTAATGCAATTTTCATCTGTTTTCAGCTGTTTTTGGGAAATGTCATTTTTTGACATTTTTGCCATACTATAGCCTTGCTCTTTTGGTCATTTTTTCAACATGCATTTTAATCAAGTTTCTGGTCATTTTTGGAAAATTTAATGCTATGGTGTGTTTCAGCACGCTATTTAATGCAATTTTCATCTGTTTTCAGCTGTTTTTGGGAAATGTCATTTTTTGACATTTTGCCATACTATAGCCTTGCTCTTTTGGTCATTTTTTCAACATGCATTTTAATCAAGTTTCTGGTCATTTTGGAACATTTAATGCTATGGTGTGTTTCAGCATGCTATTTAGTGCAGTTTTCATCTGTTTTCTGCTGTTTTTGGGACATGTCATTTTTTGACATTTTTGCCATACTATAGCCTTGCTCTTTTGGTCATTTTTTCAACATGCATTTTAATCAAGTTTCTGGTCATTTTGGAAAATTTAATGCTATGGTGTGTTTCAGCACGCTATTTAGTGCAACTTTCATCTGTTTTCAGCTGTTTTTGGGAAATGTCATTTTTTGACATTTTTGCCATACTATAGCCTTGCTGTTTTGGTCATTTTTTTCAACATGCATTTTAATCAAGTTTCTGGTCATTTTTGGAAAATTTAATGCTATGGCGTGTTTCAGCGCGCTATTTAGTGCAACTTTCATCTGTTTTCAGCTGTTTTTGGGAAATGTCATTTTTTGACATTTTTGCCATACTATAGCCTTGCTGTTTTGGTCATTTTTTTCAACATGCATTTTAATCAAGTTTCTGGTCATTTTTGGAAAATTTAATGCTATGGTGTGTTTCAGCATGCTATTTAGTGCAATTTTCATCTGTTTTCAGCTGTTTTTTGGAAATGTCATTTTTGACATTTTTGCCATACTATAGCCTTGCTCTTTTGGTCATTTTTTTAACATGCATTTTAATCAAGTTTCTGGTCATTTTTGGAAAATTTAATGCTATGGTGTGTTTCAGCATGCTATTTAGTGCAACTTTCATCTGTTTTCAGCTGTTTTTGGGAAATGTCATTTTTGACATTTTTGCCATACTATAGCCTTGCTCTTTTGGTCATTTTTTCAACATGCATTTTAATCAAGTTTCTGGTCATTTTGGAAAATTGAATGCTATGGTGTGTTTCAGCGTGCTATTTAGTGCAATTTTCATCTGTTTTCAGCTGTTTTTGGGAAATGTCATTTTTTGACATTTTTGCCATACTATAGCCTTGCTCTTTTGGTCATTTTTTTCAACATGCATTTTAATCAAGTTTCTGGTCATTTTTGGAAAATTGAATGCTATGGCGTGTTTCAGCGTGCTATTTAGTGCAACTTTCATCTGTTTTCAGCTGTTTTTGGGAAATGTCATTTTTTGACATTTTTGCCATACTATAGCCTTGCTGTTTTGGTCATTTTTTTCAACATGCATTTTAATCAAGTTTCTGGTCATTTTTGGAAAATTTAATGCTATGGTGTGTTTCAGCACGCTATTTAGTGCAATTTTCATCTGTTTTCTGCTGTTTTTGGGACATATCATTTTTTGACATTTTTGCCATACTATAGCCTTGCTTTTTGGGTCATTTTTTTCAACATGCATTTTAATCAAGTTTCTGGTCATTTTTGGAAAATTTAATGCTATGGTGTGTTTCAGCATGCTATTTAATGCAATTTTCATCTGTTTTCAGCTGTTTTTGGAAATGTCATTTTTGACATTTTTGCCATACTATAGCCTTGCTGTTTTGGTCATTTTTTCAACATGCATTTTAATCAAGTTTCTGGTCATTTTTGGAAAATTGAATGCTATGGTGTGTTTCAGAACACTATTTAATGCAATTTTCATCTGTTTTCAGCTGTTTTTGGGAAATGTCATTTTTTGACATTTTTGCCATACTATAGCCTTGCTCTTTTGGTCATTTTTTTCAACATGCATTTTAATCAAGTTTCTGGTCATTTTTGGAAAATTTAATGCTATGGTGTGTTTCAGCATGCTATTTAGTGCAACTTTCATCTGTTTTCAGCTGTTTTTGGGAAATGTCATTTTTTGACATTTTTGCCATACTATAGCCTTGCTCTTTTGGTCATTTTTTTCAACATGCATTTTAATCAAGTTTCTGGTCATTTTTGGAAAATTGAATGCTATGGCGTGTTTCAGCGTGCTATTTAGTGCAACTTTCATCTGTTTTCAGCTGTTTTTGGGAAATGTCATTTTTTGACATTTTTGCCATACTATAGCCTTGCTGTTTTGGTCATTTTTTTCAACATGCATTTTAATCAAGTTTCTGGTCATTTTGGAAAATTTAATGCTATGGTGTGTTTCAGCATGCTATTTAGTGCAATTTTCATCTGTTTTTAGCTGTTTTTGGGACATGTCATTTTTTGACATTTTTGCCATACTATAGCCTTGCTTTTTGGGTCATTTTTTTCAACATGCATTTTAATCAAGTTTCTGGTCATTTTTGGAAAATTTAATGCTATGGTGTGTTTCAGCATGCTATTTAATGCAATTTTCATCTGTTTTCAGCTGTTTTTGGGAAATGTCATTTTTTGACATTTTTGCCATACTATAGCCTTGCTCTTTTGGTCATTTTTCAACATGCATTTTAATCAAGTTTCTGGTCATTTTGGAAAATTGAATGCTATGGTGTGTTTCAGCATGCTATTTAATGCAATTTTCATCTGTTTTCAGCTGTTTTTGGGAAATGTCATTTTTTTGACATTTTTGCCATACTATAGCCTTGCTGTTTTGGTCATTTTTTCAACATGCATTTTAATCAAGTTTCTGGTCATTTTTGGAAAATTTAATGCTATGGTGTGTTTCAGCATGCTATTTAGTGCAATTTTCATCTGTTTTCAGCTGTTTTTGGGACATGTCATTTTTGACATTTTGCCATACTATAGCCTTGCTCTTTTGGTCATTTTTTCAACATGCATTTTAATCAAGTTTCTGGTCATTTTGGAAAATTGAATGCTATGGCGTGTTTCAGCACGCTATTTAGTGCAACTTTCATCTGTTTTCAGCTGTTTTTGGGAAATGTCATTTTTGACATTTTGCCATACTATAGCCTTGCTCTTTTGGTCATTTTTTCAACATGCATTTTAATCAAGTTTCTGGTCATTTTGGAAAATTTAATGCTATGGTGTGTTTCAGCACGCTATTTAGTGCAATTTTCATCTGTTTTCAGCTGTTTTTGGGAAATGTCATTTTTGACATTTTTGCCATACTATAGCCTTGCTGTTTTGGTCATTTTTTCAACATGCATTTTAATCAAGTTTCTGGTCATTTTGGAAAATTTAATGCTATGGTGTGTTTCAGCACGCTATTTAATGCAATTTTCATCTGTTTTCAGCTGTTTTTGGGAAATGTCATTTTTGACATTTTGCCATACTATAGCCTTGCTCTTTTGGTCATTTTTCAACATGCATTTTAATCAAGTTTCTGGTCATTTTTGGAAAATTTAATGCTATGGTGTGTTTCAGCACGCTATTTAGTGCAATTTTCATCTGTTTTCAGCTGTTTTTGGGACATGTCATTTTTGACATTTTGCCATACTATAGCCTTGCTCTTTTGGTCATTTTTTTCAACATGCATTTTAATCAAGTTTCTGGTCATTTTTGGAAAATTGAATGCTATGGCGTGTTTCAGCGTGCTATTTAGTGCAACTTTCATCTGTTTTCAGCTGTTTTTGGGAAATGTCATTTTTGACATTTTGCCATACTATAGCCTTGCTCTTTTGGTCATTTTTTCAACATGCATTTTAATCAAGTTTCTGGTCATTATTGGAAAATTTAATGCTATGGTGTGTTTCAGCATGCTATTTAGTGCAATTTTCATCTGTTTTCAGCTGTTTTTGGGAACTGTATTTTTTTGACGTTTTTACAATACTTTAGCCTTGCACTTTTGGTCATTTTTTCAACATGCATTTTAATCAAGTTTCTGGTCATTATTGGAAAATTTAATGCTATGGTGTGTTTCAGCATGCTATTTAATGCAATTTTCATCTGTTTTCAGCTGTTTTTGGGAAATGTCATTTTTGACATTTTTGCCATACTATAGCCTTGCTCTTTTGGTCATTTTTTCAACATGCATTTTAATCAAGTTTCTGGTCATTTTTGGAAAATTGAATGCTATGGCGTGTTTCAGCGTGCTATTTAGTGCAACTTTCATCTGTTTTCAGCTGTTTTTGGGAAATGTCATTTTTTGACATTTTTGCCATACTATAGCCTTGCTCTTTTGGTCATTTTTTTCAACATGCATTTTAATCAAGTTTCTGGTCATTTTTGGAAAATTTAATGCTATGGTGTGTTTCAGCACGCTATTTAATGCAATTTTCATCTGTTTTCAGCTGTTTTGGGAAATGTCATTTTTGACATTTTTGCCATACTATAGCCTTGCACTTTTGGTCATTTTTTCAACATGCATTTTAATCAAGTTTCTGGTCATTTTTGGAAAATTTAATGCTATGGTGTGTTTCAGCACGCTATTTAGTGCAATTTTCATCTGTTTTCTGCTGTTTTTGGGAAATGTCATTTTTGACATTTTGCCATACTATAGCCTTGCTTTTTGGGTCATTTTTTCAACATGCATTTTAATCAAGTTTCTGGTCATTTTGGAAAATTTAATGCTATGGTGTGTTTCAGCATGCTATTTAATGCAATTTTCATCTGTTTTCAGCTGTTTTTGGGAAATGTCATTTTTGTCATTTTTGCCATACTATAGCCTTGCTCTTTTGGTCATTTTTTCAACATGCATTTTAATCAAGTTTCTGGTCATTTTTGGAAAATTGAATGCTATGGTGTGTTTCAGAACACTATTTAATGCAATTTTCATCTGTTTTCAGCTGTTTTTGGGAAATGTCATTTTTTGACATTTTTGCCATACTATAGCCTTGCTCTTTTGGTCATTTTTTTCAACATGCATTTTAATCAAGTTTCTGGTCATTTTGGAAAATTGAATGCCATGGCGTGTTTCAGCGTGCTATTTAGTGCAACTTTCATCTGTTTTCAGCTGTTTTTGGGAAATGTCATTTTTTGACATTTTTGCCATACTATAGCCTTGCTCTTTTGGTCATTTTTTTCAACATGCATTTTAATCAAGTTTCTGGTCATTTTTGGAAAATTTAATGCTATGGCATGTTTCAGCGCGCTATTTAGTGCAACTTTCATCTGTTTTCAGCTGTTTTTGGGAAATGTCATTTTTTGACATTTTTGCCATACTATAGCCTTGCTCTTTTGGTCATTTTTTCAACATTCATTTTAATCAAGTTTCTGGTCATTTTGGAAAATTGAATGCTATGGCGTGTTTCAGCATGCTATTTAGTGCAACTTTCATCTGTTTTCAGCTGTTTTTTGGGAAATGTCATTTTTGACATTTTTGCCATACTATAGCCTTGCTCTTTTGGTCATTTTTTTCAACATGCATTTTAATCAAGTTTCTGGTCATTTTTGGAAAATTGAATGCTATGGCGTGTTTCAGCGTGCTATTTAGTGCAACTTTCATCTGTTTTCAGCTGTTTTTGGGAAATGTCATTTTTTGACATTTTTGCCATACTATAGCCTTGCTGTTTTGGTCATTTTTTTCAACATGCATTTTAATCAAGTTTCTGGTCATTTTTGGAAAATTTAATGCTATGGTGTGTTTCAGCATGCTATTTAGTGCAATTTTCATCTGTTTTCTGCTGTTTTTGGGACATATCATTTTTTGACATTTTTGCCATACTATAGCCTTGCTTTTTGGGTCATTTTTTTCAACATGCATTTTAATCAAGTTTCTGGTCATTTTTGGAAAATTTAATGCTATGGTGTGTTTCAGCATGCTATTTAATGCAATTTTCATCTGTTTTCAGCTGTTTTTGGGAAATGTCATTTTTGACATTTTTGCCATACTATAGCCTTGCTCTTTTGGTCATTTTTTCAACATGCATTTTAATCAAGTTTCTGGTCATTTTGGAAAATTGAATGCTATGGTGTGTTTCAGAACACTATTTAATGCAATTTTCATCTGTTTTCAGCTGTTTTTTGGGAAATGTCATTTTTGACATTTTTGCCATACTATAGCCTTGCTCTTTTGGTCATTTTTTCAACATGCATTTTAATCAAGTTTCTGGTCATTTTTGGAAAATTTAATGCTATGGTGTGTTTCAGCACGCTATTTAGTGCAATTTTCATCTGTTTTCTGCTGTTTTTGGGACATATCATTTTTTGACATTTTTGCCATACTATAGCCTTGCTTTTTGGGTCATTTTTTTCAACATGCATTTTAATCAAGTTTCTGGTCATTTTTGGAAAATTTAATGCTATGGCGTGTTTCAGCATGCTATTTAGTGCAACTTTCATCTGTTTTCAGCTGTTTTTGGGAAATGTCATTTTTTGACATTTTTGCCATACTATAGCCTTGCTCTTTTGGTCATTTTTTTCAACATGCATTTTAATCAAGTTTCTGGTCATTTTTGGAAAATTTAATGCTATGGCATGTTTCAGCAGCTATTTAGTGCAACTTTCATCTGTTTTCAGCTGTTTTGGGAAATGTCATTTTTGACATTTTGCCATACTATAGCCTTGCTCTTTTGGTCATTTTTTTCAACATGCATTTTAATCAAGTTTCTGGTCATTTTTGGAAAATTTAATGCTATGGTGTGTTTCAGCATGCTATTTAATGCAATTTTCATCTGTTTTCAGCTGTTTTTGGGAAATGTCATTTTTTGACATTTTTGCCATACTATAGCCTTGCTCTTTTGGTCATTTTTTCAACATGCATTTTAATCAAGTTTCTGGTCATTTTTGGAAAATTGAATTCTATGGTGTGTTTCAGAACACTATTTAATGCAATTTTCATCTGTTTTCAGCTGTTTTTGGGAAATGTCATTTTTTGACATTTTTGCCATACTATAGCCTTGCTGTTTTGGTCATTTTTTCAACATGCATTTTAATCAAGTTTCTGGTCATTTTTGGAAAATTTAATGCTATGGCGTGTTTCAGCGCGCTATTTAGTGCAACTTTCATCTGTTTTCAGCTGTTTTTGGGAAATGTCATTTTTTGACATTTTTGCCATACTATAGCCTTGCTCTTTTGGTCATTTTTTTCAACATGCATTTTAATCAAGTTTCTGGTCATTTTGGAAAATTTAATGCTATGGCATGTTTCAGCGCGCTATTTAGTGCAACTTTCATCTGTTTTCAGCTGTTTTTGGGAAATGTCATTTTTTGACATTTTTGCCATACTATAGCCTTGCTCTTTTGGTCATTTTTTTCAACATGCATTTTAATCAAGTTTCTGGTCATTTTTGGAAAATTGAATGCTATGGCGTGTTTCAGCATGCTATTTAGTGCAACTTTCATCTGTTTTCAGCTGTTTTTGGGAAATGTCATTTTTTGACATTTTTGCCATACTATAGCCTTGCTCTTTTGGTCATTTTTTTCAACATGCATTTTAATCAAGTTTCTGGTCATTTTTGGAAAATTGAATGCTATGGCGTGTTTCAGCGTGCTATTTAGTGCAACTTTCATCTGTTTTCAGCTGTTTTTGGGAAATGTCATTTTTTGACATTTTTGCCATACTATAGCCTTGCTTTTTGGGTCATTTTTTCAACATGCATTTTAATCAAGTTTCTGGTCATTTTTGGAAAATTTAATGCTATGGTGCGTTTCAGCATGCTATTTAATGCAATTTTCATCTGTTTTCAGCTGTTTTTGGGAAATGTCATTTTTTGACATTTTTGCCATACTATAGCCTTGCTCTTTTGGTCGTTTTTTTCAACATGCATTTTAATCAAGTTTCTGGTCATTTTTGGAAAATTTAATGCTATGGTGTGTTTCAGCACGCTATTTAGTGCAATTTTCATCTGTTTTCTGCTGTTTTTGGGACATATCATTTTTTGACATTTTTGCCATACTATAGCCTTGCTTTTTGGGTCATTTTTTTCAACATGCATTTTAATCAAGTTTCTGGTCATTATTGGAAAATTTAATGCTATGGTGTGTTTCAGCATGCTATTTAATGCAATTTTCATCTGTTTTCAGCTGTTTTTGGGAAATGTCATTTTTTGACATTTTTGCCATACTATAGCCTTGCTGTTTTGGTCATTTTTTTCAACATGCATTTTAATCAAGTTTCTGGTCATTTTTGGAAAATTTAATGCTATGGTGTGTTTCAGCACGCTATTTAATGCAATTTTCATCTGTTTTTAGCTGTTTTTGGGAAATGTCATTTTTTGACATTTTTGCCATACTATAGCCTTGCTCTTTTGGTCATTTTTTTCAACATGCATTTTAATCAAGTTTCTGGTCATTTTTGGAAAATTGAATGCTATGGCGTGTTTCAGTGTGCTATTTAGTGCAACTTTCATCTGTTTTCAGCTGTTTTTGGGAAATGTCATTTTTTGACATTTTTGCCATACTATAGCCTTGCTGTTTTGGTCATTTTTTCAATATGCATTTTTGTGGTGTTTTTGGTCATTTTTGGAAAATTTAATGCCATGGCGTGTTTCAGTGCGCTATTTAGTGCAACTTTCATCTGTTTTCAGCTGTTTTTGGGACATGTAATTTTTTGACATTTTTGCCATACTATAGCCTTGCTGTTTTGGTCATTTTTTTCAACATGCATTTTAATCAAGTTTCTGGTCATTTTTGGAAAATTTAATGCTATGGTGTGTTTCAGCACGCTATTTAGTGCAATTTTCATCTGTTTTCAGCTGTTTTTGGGACATGTCATTTTTTGACATTTTTGCCATACTATAGCCTTGCTTTTTGGGTCATTTTTTTCAACATGCATTTTAATCAAGTTTCTGGTCATTTTTGGAAAATTTAATGCTATGGTGTGTTTCAGCATGCTATTTAATGCAATTTTCATCTGTTTTCAGCTGTTTTTGGGAAATGTCATTTTTTGACATTTTTGCCATACTATAGCCTTGCTCTTTTGGTCATTTTTTCAACATGCATTTTAATCAAGTTTCTGGTCATTTTTGGAAAATTTAATGCTATGGTGTGTTTCAGCACGCTATTTAGTGCAATTTTCATCTGTTTTCAGCTGTTTTTGGGACATGTCATTTTTTGACATTTTTGCCATACTATAGCCTTGCTTTTTGGGTCATTTTTTTCAACATGCATTTTAATCAAGTTTCTGGTCATTTTTGGAAAATTTAATGCTATGGTGTGTTTCAGCATGCTATTTAATGCAATTTTCATCTGTTTTCAGCTGTTTTTGGGAAATGTCATTTTTTGACATTTTTGCCATACTATAGCCTTGCTCTTTTGGTCACTCGGAGGAGCAGCAGCTCTACTCTGAGCACCTCCCGGATGACCCAGCTTCTCACCCTATCTCTAAGGGAGAGCCCAGCGACCCTACGGAGGAAGCTCATTTCGGCCGCTTGTTCCTGTGATCCTGTTCTTTGTGTCACTACCCAAATCTGGTGACAATAGGTGAGGGTAGGAACGAAGATGGACCAGTAAATCGAGAGCTTTGCCTTTCGTCTCAGCTCCCTCTTCACCACGACAGATGGGTGCAGAGTTCGCATGACTGCCGAAGCTGTACCAATCCGCCTGTCGATCTCTCGCTCCTTCCATCACTCGTGAACAAGACCCTGAGGTACTTAAACTCCTCCACTTGGGGCAGGATCTCTTCCCCGATTTGGAGAGGGCACTCCACCCTTTTCTGGCTGAAAAACCATGGCCTCAGATTTGGAGGTGCTGATTATCATCGCTGCCGGTACCTCCGGAGTACCACAGGCCAAGAAGGCCCGATAGGACTCCTTCTTCAGCTTAATGGCATCCTTCACCGCCTGTTTCCACGAACGGGTTTGGGTGTGGTCGCCACGACAGGCACCGACCACCTTACGTCACCAGCACCAATCGGCTGCCTCAACAATGGAGGCACAGAACATGGCTCCCGCCTCCCCCAGGACATGGTCAAAGCTCTCCCAGAGGTGGGAGTTGAAGCTCCTTCTGATGGGAGACTCTGCCAGGCTTTACCAGCAGACCCTCATGATGCGTTTGGGTCTGCCAGGTCTGACAGGTGTCCTTCCCCACCATCGGAGGCAACTCACCACCAAGTGGTGATTGGTTGATAGCTCTGCCCCTCTCTTCACCAGAGTGTCCAAGACATACGGCCCCAAGTCCAACAACTGTGGCCCAGGGTGTCCTGATGCCAATTGCACATGTGGACACACTTATGCCTGAACATGGTGTTCCTTTAGGACAATCTGTGGCGAGCACAGAAGTCCAATAACAAAACACCACTTGGGTTCAGATCAGGGGGGCATTCCTCCCAATCACGCCCCTCCAGGTCTCACTGTCGTTGCCAACGTGAGCATTGAAATCCCCCAGCAGAACGAGGGAATCCCCAGAAGAAGCACTCTCCAGCACCCCCTCTAAGGACTCCAAAAAGGGGGGAATACTCTGAGCTGCCAATTGGACCATGGGCAAAAACAACAGTCAGGATCCATCCCCCCACCCAAAGGTGGAGGGAGGCTACCTTCTCATCCACCGGGTTAAACTCCAACATGCGGGCACTGAGTCAGGGGGCAATAAGTATTGCTACCCCTGCCCGGCAACTCTCACCAGTGGCAACTCCAGAGTGGAAGAGAGTCCAATCCCTCTCGAGAACACTGGTTCCGGAGCCCATTCTATGTGTCGAGTTGAGGCAGACTATATCTAGTCAGAACTTCACAACACTGCGCACCAGCTCAGGCTCCTTCTGCTTCTGCAGCCGAGGATCTGACAGCCAAGGTCCCTGCCTTCGGCTGCCACCCAACTCACATTGCACCAGACCCCCTTGGCCCCTCCTATGGGTGGTGAGCCACGAGGTCCCACGTTACCTCTTCAGGCTCTGCCCGGCTGGGCCCCATAGGTAAAGGCCTGGCCACCGGGGCAGTGACCCGCATTCGGTGAGGGAAACTTTGACCCCAACAACTGAGCTCCTCGGATCACTGGGACCCACAAACCCCTCCACCACGATAAGGTGGTAGCTCAGGGAGGAGGAAACAAAAAATAAAATAAAATAAAATTCTTTTGAAAGAATTTTTTCATCCATCCAGTAGTTACATTTTGCTGCAAAGCTGTTCATTTTTTTTCTTTACTGTAAGCTATATTTAATTATTTGTAAAAAAATTTACAAATAAAAAAAACCCCACAGCACCCCACAGAGCTTGTGAACATTCAGACTCAGGTCTTCCAGAGCAGTTTGTGCTGCGGGCTTTACCTAGACTTCCAAGATGACTGTAAATAAGCATCTTACAGATTACTGAGGCTGTACTGAGTTTACATTTAGGCCTTGGACCTTGGCCTTAAAATGCATACAAAAGGAAAAGGATTTGAGAAATGGCTACCTTCAGTTCTATCATTCCCTTCTATCTCTCCAAGGTCTCTCTATCCCACGGTTGAAAGTTCACTATGTTCTTCCGCTGTCCTTCACTCAGTATTCACTCCTAGTTTTCTACTCCCACACTCTGATCTACACTGTTGGATGGATTGCTTTTTCTCCAACTCTCTCCCCTTCTCTCTCCAGGAGTTCCCTGCTGTGCACCAATCCCTTTCTCGCAGGTGATTGCTCAGGGAATATTGATTAAGGCAAAGATTTGCTGCTGAGAAGTCACTTTTCAAACTTCCTGTGACTTTAATGTGAAATAAAGTGAGCTGATTCCCCCGTCAGAGATAAACACCCTGTTACGGAAGAAGCATACTTCTAAGAGAACACTCTCCACACTCATCTCTGTCTTCATCTCTTTGGCTTTCTGTCAGCCTCGCTTGGTCTAGCTCACCCCATTTCTCTTGCACACATAAATACACACGAGTCAGCCTTCACACCTAATGGAATGTGGTGCTTCTTGTCACAAGGGCACATATCTTCCACAATCTCTCTAATTGCTCTGATTAAAGTGACAAACAGGTCCAATTAAGTTAAATGCGTTGGGGAAGGATACTATAAAGAACATCACCATATCAATGGTCATTACACCTGTTTAACTATTAGCACATCTTTACAAGTGCAATTAAAGTTTACACATGACTTTGAAATGTCTCCTGAGCAAAACGGCTTCTCCTGTGAAACATGTCTTGGTGTTTGAAAGGACTTGTGTTCAAGAAAGATCATAATTATTAAAGGAAAATACCACTTCAACACAGGTTTGGCCTTATCTTTTATATCAAGTTCTATGTCATGATAACATTCAAGTTATTAGGGTAACACTGCATAATGAACATAAGCATTGAGTGGTACATTTATTTGAATTGATCAAACTGTATTTGATAGTTATTTTACTGTTAACTAACAATGTAATGATATTTGATAATCTTTAATTGTTAAAATTATTAGTAATTCTATAGTTTATGGTATTTATTGCTGCACACATTATAACATTTTATACACCATGTTAAGTATTTGCTAATGGTCAACTGACAGCTGCAATGACTACTCTAAAGTTGTAACTAATGATAATAACAACTACAACAACTACTGTGTAGTGCATGTATTAACATAGTAACTGTATAATGGCCACCCAAATGATGTTTAAAGATATACTACACAGTATTTTTGAGCATTTGACAAGCTGATCATCAGTTACACCTTTACCAAATAATGTTTTAATGTTAATGTTGACAGTTTAAAAACAATAATTAATCATTAGCAAATACATTATATAAAATGTTATAAAGCGTGCAACAATAAACTGTTAAAATACCAAAAATTATAGCATTACAAAAAATACTACATCTCATTAATTATCATACCATTGTTAAAACAATCTAACTTCACTATCAATTTACCATTTATATATGATAGCTACAATGTGTAGTTACTCATTAATTGCTTGTGTGCCTTTTTTTGTATGCTTTTTGAATCTTGTTTTCTTTTTTTTAGAGAGAGTGAGAGAGCGAGAGAGATCAATTACATCTTAAGAGTGTGACTTTTGTGCACATACTGAATATTGAAATAAAATGCTCTGAGTAACAAGAAGAAAACTGATAAAACGTCTATATGTTTCTTCAAACTGAAAGGTTAGTTGAACTCTTAGCAGGTAAAAGTTGGTTTGCGGATCAACATGGTAATGATAATAGCAGCACAAGTAGCAAAAGCATTACTGAGAGCAGTAATATTTGTGCCTTGTGCTCTATACAAGTTTTGTGGGCTTTATTTCTATATTCTCTGCTGTGTACTGTTTATGATTAACTAGGAGGGTGATGATAAGTATTATGATGATAATGATTCATTAATGCATCAGGTCAATGAATAGGGGACACATATATTTAGGGTTATGTTACTGTAAGACCCTCAGCTAAACAAGTGGACATCTGTGCTGTGAAATGACTGATTGCAACTTATAAGTCCCATTGTTGTGAACACGATGTGTGCATGTAATGTTTTGACATAGCCTATTACTGTAAGCCCCTCAGCCAGTGGGCGTTTGTGCTGTGCTGTGAAATGAGTATGGTCAATCACTGTTAGCATCTGTGTGGGTAAGTCGTGTTCGCCAAGCTTCATTTTCCTGTCAGACTAGGCAACAAGGTTTTCTCTAGGTGTGCTGCACATAGTGTTGCTTTTTATGTAATTCTTGTTCAGTTCCTGTGGTCGGCTATACAACATACTGTGGCTTAGACGCCTCGTTTCCACATAAATCTGAGCACATCTGGAATGGTCTGGAATTTGCCTCAAATATGTTGAGAAAGTTGTTCATTTGTGGCAGATTTCAGACAGACCATTGCACTGTTAAACTGAAGTTAGCATAAAAACAAATCAGCTAAGAGATTAACAAACGTCATACAGCTTTATCTATGCATTCTACATATGTACGGCATATTTGGCTAACAGAAATTGGTAGCATGCTATCTATGTGCTTTGTGAAAAGGAGGCCTAATGCGTTCTGTCCATTATTTCCTTGAGTTTTTTTCTCTCCTCCCAACCCGCTAGATCCACGTATTGTTGAGGCATCTTCTGATATACAAATTAACAGGGTTGCCACCTTGGAAGTCGGAGATTTGAATCACCAGTCGGAGACTCCTCAGTTGACTGACTTGCTTCAAGTCAAGCAGTTGTTTTTTCCTAATCAGTGTCCTGTTCAATGTGCTCCTGAGGAGGAGTTTGCTGCGCAGAGAACGCACTGTATTTTCACGTCACTCTTTGTTACAAGGAGCTGCGTCCGTGATACAGTGGCACAGATGAGGAAGTGACTCTGCACTTTAGGCTCCAAGATAACATTATTTTCTTTCTTCTGCTTGGTGAAGTGGTGAATTAAACACAGTTCAAAAAATGAAATTAAAATGTGTCCTTGATCCTGCTACATCTTTGGAGTTGAAGGATGAGTTGATTGAAATCCACATTTATTATGAAAATTGCATCCGGTTGCTTGGGCATGTTGCTGCCGATGGCATACAATTCCTGCAGTGCATTTTTTGAATTTGCTTCACACCTTTGTGTCCTTTTGGCTCAGAACAAGGCTAACCCATCCAGTGCAATAGCTTGATCCAGAATGATAGGGGTTAACCATGTCTCTGTAAAGATGTGAGTAGAGCAGTCTCTGATTTCCCGTTGCTGAGTAAGCCTCAATTGCATCTCATCCACTTCATTCGCCTGTGACTGGACATTAGCCAGAAGTAGGCTTGGTACAGGAACAGCTCTTGGTTCAAGTTGGGTCAGCCTCGCCATGATGCTGACTCTCCTCCCTGTCTTTGTCCGGCGCATTCAGTTTTGTTTATCCCCTCTGGTCTGACTGGCTGCTCAGCATATGCCATGGGTGGGGATCCTCTTGTGGTCTGTTGCATTCGGTCCAAAACCCACGCAACTTTTATCGATGTCGCTAAGTGCTTCTTTATCGAAGAAAAGACGTGCTTCAGCAAAAGAGGCCATGGAGTCAAAAAAATAGAAATACAGCAAAAAAAGTAGCAAGGATTTGAGGAACCACTGGCAGGTGCATCTACATACGCCGTTGTTGTCATAGCAATACAATTTAAACAATATAACAATTTAAAGCTCAAAGCAACTTAATACACTGCAATCTCTGGCTGTTGCTTCTAGGGTCAGCGAAAAATGTTGCATATCCGATCTGCCATTACAGCCGTTAGCTCGTTCACCTGAATGCCGCTGTCATACTAAACATCCCACTGGACCTGTTCAAACTTTCAAACTTTCTATGGAATAAAAATGACTTGTCAGATATTTGTATTGAACGGCAAAATCTGATTTGACTGGCATAATTGAGTACAGAACTGCGAATTAAGCACAGCACCTAAACACACTCTGAGAGACAGACTCAAAACTTTCAACTGGAGAGGGCTGTAAAATGCTCCTTTTCAATCGGGCTGCTCTCTAACCCCCTGATTTCAGTAATTTCATCAACACCACGTCCAAAGCTTTGTAAGAAACCAGCAGACGCTTTCATCATTTCTTTAGTGACATCATTGCATACATCCTCATAAGAGGACAAAGTGGCGAGTGAAGCACTTTATGTAATCCAACAAACTTGAAAAGATGGAAAATTAACTGTTTCATGAATCTTGCTGGCTTCCTCTCGGTTTGGCGCGGCCCCTGCACAGCAGTCTCTCCGCTAATATGAAGCTGGATATTATCAATCAATTAGAGTCAATAAACAGTTATGGAGGAATGCTGGGAGTTGGATGCATCCCCACATCCTTCGCCTCACCTCATTAACCATATCATTACTGTGCAATACGCTTTCCAGTGTGCGAAGTGCTCTAAAAGTCTCTGGCAACTAGAATTTACTGCTGTGACTGCTTGTGTATTTGTACGCCTGCGTTCGTGCAAGTTTGTGTTTGAGACACAGATAAGAGTTTAGATGGGAGGATAATTTCTACTAGTTTGTCAAAATATTGTCAGTTTTCTTGGAGAGTCATTTTTTGGGTTTGCGTGTTCTCCCGGTGACGGCTCGTTTATTAGTGGCTGATGGCTTTTAACACGTGCTGCCAGCCAGACCGGCGGTGACAAAATGCTGTTTATTTCCTTAGCCATTATGAAACCAAGCATTAGACGTCACGCTCACGCACAGCGCTGACAGTAGTGTTACTGGATAATAACCCTTCCTCTCCGCTTTCTTGACTCACCATTAATGAAAACAGAATTATAGCCCACTGAGTCACAGACCATAAAGTGATTGACTTGTTTTCCAAGGCGTTTATTGAGTGCATTTTTAGTACAATAGTTCTCAGAAAGTTACAGCTTACAAACTCTTGACACGTACTTGTCACAATTTACAAGTGGTAGCTATACAGAAAAAAAGAAACCGTTCACACTCTTAAACAATGTACCTGTGCACACATAAATGTCTGTACACACAAATGTGTCTGCTATGCCCACACACATACATTCACTCTCTCTCTCACACACACACACACACACACACACACAAATAAACAAACTATGACATATGCACACATACTCAGCATCACCATCCGTTGAGTACCATAAGTTGTTACTTGGTATCCTGGAAAGCTCCCATTTCACCTGCTCACCGCCTGCCCACAGCGAGTCCAAGTTGTGTGTGTCCATGGGAAACTGTGTATGCTGTTTTATGTGTGTGTAAATCTTTATGTCCACAGTCTGAAACAGAGAAGAAAAAAAAGGAGAATGGAGTAGTTTAATAAGTTTTGTAAAGTGTCGGGTCATTTTCAGGTGAACACGGCTTCTACTGTTCTGACCTATAAATGACGGGCATGAAACTGGCTGCTAAAAGGATCGTTGGTCACTTCTCCGACAGTTACAGCAACCATGAAACATTTAACAAGCACTGTTCTTGTGTTTTGTATCCGTCTGTGATGAATGGCTTCCATATGAAATGGCTTACAGAGAGGGATGGCGACCCGCCTCTCCATTCATCACACTGGAGTGTCATTACAGTCAGATATTTAGAAAGACAAACAGAGCAAATGGAGAATTACACTGTTGCATAATGAATACATTCTATCATCTCATTCACAGGCTCTTGGGTTGGAAAGGCAAATACACGAGACTGAGCTGAATTGAGGACTGATGCATTCAAATTGAATCACTGGCTTTAGCAAGAGGGATTTATGCCAGTCTCAAGGAGCATGTGATTCTATTTAGGAATACTTGGTAAATCAATGACTTGGAGAATTGAAAAGAGAAGGCAATAGATTTTGCCAAAGAAATTAACATTATATAATGACAAATATGTTGCCACATAAGCTGCTGCAAGATGAGAGAGTGATTTACTTCAATGAGCTTACTTTCTGACTTTCATCCAACATCCTGTCTTCTGTCCTGCGACCCCACCCTTCTGTAAACTGACTCACCTCCCTATTTCTATCACATATGCACACACTCTGTCTGGTCTCTGCCTCCTTCCTCTTCATTAAGCATCAGGCTAGAAACCAGACATGGACACAACATAATTGAGTGTCCCTTATTGTGTGTGTGTTTGTGTGTGTGTTTTTTGACAGCCCCATCACTCTCCCTCCCCATAGCTGATCAGATGCTTGTCAGATGGGGGTCCCAGCAGGGGTTTGCACCCCTGCCTGGGCCCACTGGAGCATGGAGCCAACCATTTCTCAGGCCAGGGCAGCCCTGGCCCGGCCCAGCCCAGTCCCAACCCAGGACAGCTTGGTTACACCCAGGATGAACGAGCTGGAGATGTGCCAGAGTAGCCAGGGACAGGACAGACAGGAGGAGGAGGAGGAGGATGACTTGGGGGGGAGGTGAGTATACTTAATAATCTGCTAATGGGCCTGCCATCAATTTCTAATTTTGGATGCAAGGTGGTTAAAACCATTTTCACTCATGTCTCTTCAAATAGGACCGAAAGGGATTTCAGCAGGGTCACAGCTACTGCAAAGAATTGGTTCCACAATAGCTCATGATAATTGTCCGTGAGCTGAGAGACTCTGCTGCCAAAGCTGCATGTCAGAGGAATATTACCACAGGAACAAGAAGGTCAGTTTGCTTTCACTTTTAAAGGCCAATGTTGTTATTACTATTTCATCAACACTTGACAAAACTTGATTTATGAAATATAACAATTCCTCCTAGCTTTCCCAGAGCCTGAAGCGAACGACCCGCAAGGAGAGAAAAAAGTAAGCAAAACCACCACTACTCATCACCAAGCTGTCCTGACACCACCACACTGCACAGACCAATCACACTGCAATCATAAAAGACCATCCCCAGCCTACAGAAAAAGAGAAATCATCCTAGTGCACTATCCAGAGCTATCCTCAAAATATATTCCAAAATACTGCAGTGTAATTTCATAGACAGCCAGCCATAGCATCCCTTGGGAACAATGTAGACATCTTGCAATCAAATACCGCCAAAAAGTGCATTTCCAAAACCGATTTCTGCAGCTGAGAGTTATGGAGCGACTCATATATGCGTGAAACTCTCTGTGGCACAACAGCGTTTGCGCTCAACCTGCCTACCCATATGGCAACAGCATATAGTGAGAGTACATAGATTTACTCAACAGCTTAGCTACAGCAGTGTATGGAACGCTGTTCAACACTGTGAGCGGTGCGCCCGTGTGGGCTGTTTAAGCCTGTGTGTTCCTCGGAATGGCATCAGGCATCTGTTGGCAAACCTCAGATGCTCATTTTCACTGTGTAGAGAAGTGATGCTGATTCACTCCGATTTCCAGAGCCCTGATTAGCTGCTCTCCTATGTATTTCAAACTTGTAGGGAATCAAGCCTTGTCCAAGATATTTGCAGCAACCCAAGAGAGAGATGAAATGGATTTACCTAAAATAAAATTCTTCTAGATACAGAGCAATTTGATTGTAAAGCAACCGTTCACCCCCAAATCAAAAATCCATATTTTTCCTCTTACCTGTGTTACAGTGTGAGTTGCCAGCTGTTGAAGATATCGGCCGTAGAGATGTCTTCTCTCTGATATAATGGCACAAGATGGCATCGAGATTGTGGTTCTTAAAAGCCCAAAAAATACCTCAGAAAAACTCAACAGCGCACCCCATATACAAAGGTTATGTCCTTGCCGCAGCAGCTAAGGGTTCGATTGCTTGGCCGTATGTTGCATGTCATCCACGTTCTCGCACTTTCACTCTAAGACTGTCCTAAAAGCTGAGAAGCCCAAAAATTAAACTTAAAAAAAAGAGAAAAGCTCAACAGCAATGTCTCTTTCGAGAAATTATGATTCAATAAGGCTACTCCAGGTTATCCACAGACCTCGTTGTGAGCAGTTTCATACAGGAATCTTCTTTCTACTGAACTACACCCACCAAATGTATCACTGCAGAGGGAAGTGTGCACCTACTGCTAGCTCACCTTACCCTAATGCACTAACTAATGTTACAGTTCAGCTAAGGAGTACGCCATTAATGTTAAGGTCTCACACTGTCACTGGCTCGAGCCTCTCATCCATTAGTAGATGCCTCCTTCTGTGCGGTGGTAAGGTTGACAAGTGTAGAAAGAAAGTGGTTCCTACTTTAAACTGCTCACAAGAGTTTTTAAAATGTAATGTTTTGGCACTTTAAGCACCTCAAGCTGAGTGCCACCTAGATTAATTATGTTTAAGAGAAGGCAGACATCTCTATAGCAGATATCTCCTACTAGGGATTTCAACTGCTGACCGTTTTTTAACCGCTGAGAATCTTTTTTAAATCGGTTACGCATGGCATTGTACGGGTTAATTTTGATGCCCTCCAGTTTTCTGCACTGTGCATCAACGATAGATTGTATATAAAGATGGACAACACGCTCCCACTTATCCCAGCTATGCTGAAGTGAAATTAAAATATCTGAGTTAGGGCATTGCCATCTTGCGATGGTAATGTCATTGAGAGCCTGCATCTGCGCAGTGGCAGTATATCGGCGGTGGGGGAATTTCTGCCAAAACACCCATCCACTTAATTGTGAGCAGCTCCATTGAATGCGAGCGCACAGATTGGGTGTCAATCATGGCGGAAAAGCCCCCTTTAGTATAATTTAATAACTCATCAAAACCAAAATTAACATAATAACACTTGAACAAAGGAAAACTACCTTCAGTGGCAGACACCGTCTTTGGGAAAAATGTATTTGGCATGTACTTTGAGTTTTTAGTTTGTCCTATGTCCCTTCACTAACATGGAGGGGCAGGCCTTAGGACTTGAACTGCAGCTAATGTTAGCTAGCAGCCCTACTCATTTGCAGATTACCATTAATAACCCAGTCTCAACCCAACAGTGTTGCTCTGAAAACATTGTGCCCAGCCTCCAGCCTCCCCTTTGGTCACGCAGGTGAGAAAGCAGCTCAACTTTTGGCCACAAACTCCCTTCATCGTTTGTTACTGTGTTATCACTTCTAGCTCTTTTAGTATTGTTAGCAGTGTCAACACAGCAAGTGGTGCTAACATAGTCAAAACATTTACCACACAGAACAATAAAATTTCACCACCTCTAAATGGATAATGCTTTTAAATGCCAAAGCTCACCTGGTCAACGGAGTGTTGGACTAAAAACAAACACCTTGTTATTCACATTCCATTTTTTTCATAAAGATGCAAAACTAAACCAAGACTGCCATCCCTATAGGCCCAGACACACAAAACCAATATCACAGAACTAGCGGCGACCAAAAAGCAGCTTGCTTCATCAACCTCACTTTGCCGTGTCTCGGCCAAAAGGTTGCACAGGATCACTCTAAAACAACAGCCAGCAAGCACTTATGTTCTGCACATGCATGAGAGGAAATACCCCTCCAGACCAGCAGAGGATGGTTGTCTGTAATATTCACAACAGGAAACCGAAAGATTGCCATGATGCTAACTCTAGCCAGTTAGCCCATTGACAACACAAGCCAATATTTAAAGAACAAAGCACATTAAACGTGCACCAGTGAACAAACCCACCACCCATCAGGAGACATTTCTGTGAAGAACTCACTGGTTAAAAAAAAAACCCTCACCTCATATTACAAGTTTGTTTATAACTAATCCCCTCTTGACTTTAGCTGTTTGTTTACATTCCTCCTCCTTCCATTCTTCTTCTCATGCCCTGAGCTGAATGGCCAATCAGAGTGATTTCAGCCGTGATGGTCTTCACGGCCACCGCCACCAATACAACATGCTAAATCGTCAGAAAAAAAGCCAACAAGGGCCAACAGTGCGGGGCACACCATGGCAACAAGGGCCAACAATTGGCAACTCACACCAAAACAATCCATATTGATAAGTGCTGCTACAAGTAAGAAGGAAAATATGTATTTTTGATTGTGGGGATGAACTATCACATTAAGTAGTGTTTTTCCCGTGTGATCAGCGAGTACTCACCATGGGTTGGGGCTGGCTGAGGTGCGGAGTTTCCTTCCCCTCTGGATGGTGCTGATTACTCCCGACACAAACGACAACAGAACAAAAAAGAAATAAAAACATAAAACATATCTGTACAAGTAAGTGCTCACCAGCAAGAGACAGCATGTGTACACCCACATTAAACATGATCTCCAGTAAATGGATATTTTGTCAATTATTTTAACTCCTACAGCAATTTTCATATAGCTCTACAATACCAATTCATCGCCCACGATTCTTTTAATGTTCTCTCAGGGTTACGATTCAGTCAGGATTGTCCTTGTGCCTCTGGTACAGGGAGAGGCACAACCCAGTGTGTTGTTTCGGAACCGGGGCACCATAGAGAATCTACACATTGCATGTGTCTATCATAATCTAGTCAACAAACATGTCTTTGCCAAAAATGCAAGCAGAGAGTTCTGTACATACATATTCATACATATCACCTTCAATATGAAGGTTTATTATGAAAGATATAATCATATTTAGCAAGAGATAAACATATTTATATTCTCTGAATCTGGGTGGGGCTGGTTAAGAAGTCCTTTGGCAAGGCCTTCTACCCAGGACTCCACAGGTAGTGTTAAAGTTAAAATACAAGTGGGCGGCATCTTGCTATAGTGATAAAAACAAACAAACGAACAGATGGTAAAAGACAAAAATATAACTGGCTCCGAATTTTAACCAATCCATTTAAGATACATTTTTCAAATTCTTCAAACGAGCAAAAGATGGTGTGAGAGTTGAAAATGGTGCTCCACTGTACATCCCTGTATTCTTCTCCCTCTAAATTTTCCTACTGGTAATTGCTTTTTCTTCTGGGACTTATTTCTGGCCAGGTCAAGGCATCTTCATTGCACACATTGACGACGGTAAAATCACAGGTCACACGTTGCTTCTAAATGGCTCACACTTCTGTTTACAATTTTAACATCTTCTAGTCCAGATAATATAGAAGTACAATATCACTCGTTTTACCATACAGTCTGGAAATTGTGAGAGGTTCCCTGTATCAATGTCGGATTGTTGGAGTTATTTTGGTTTACAGTGACATGAGTGGCAGTCCATATAACTACAGCAACCAATAACCTGTCTTCCTTTCGTAGATAAATGGAGAAACAGTATCAAGTCTGGACCCTGAACTCCTGGCGTGGATTGCATGAAGTGTGATAGCTGTTAACCATGTGGTAGTGTAGACCCTGGTCTCCTGTTGTCATGGTAGTGGATTAGATTAAGACAATAGTCTCGACTCTGGCGCGTTCCGATGGATCGGGGGTCATTCGAGGGCTGCCATTGTTGTTGGTCCTGCGAATGCTGCCCGTTCCGTGGCACAGCGCCCCCTGTAGTCATGCCATAGTCGTGGGTGACTGGCTCATCTGCACCCTCATGGACTGAATATTACTGAGGATCTTCTTCTGGTGGCCTGCCAGGGTCACTCCTATTCTCAGCAAGTCCCTAAAGAGAAACAGGCAGAGAGAAAGGAACTTGAAAAGCAAGAGCATATTTTGAAGTAATAGATGAAAGGCTTTCATCACGTTGAAGATGGAATGGATCATTTGAGTATGAAGCGATTATAGTAGCAAGAAATGGCTATCATTTTCTGGTGCATTTAAAGTCCTCACATCACTATATATGAAAGGGCCATTTCAGGATGGAAAGCTTGTGGCAATGAACAGAAAACACAAATTTACAAAATTAATTCCATCACTTGGGAGAAGACTTAGTAATGCATGTTGCTTTGCATTGCAAAGAGACTGCATAAATGCCACCAAGCCCCAGGCATACATTTTTAATAATAATAATAAAAAATGTTAGAATGATTTTACATTTTCAAATAATTTTATAGACCAAGCAACATTGTTAATTAAAATAAATGAAGTGCAATATGCGTGTTTTTTGGTACCACAAGTGCCACAAGAAATGCGACCATGACCCATGCTTTGAAATACTCTACATAAACAGGGGCCAATAGATGTGCCTCTTTAAATTGTATATTTAAAGGATTTACATCCTTGTCCATTTTGGAAAGCTGTTCATAGAAAATTATTAGATAGTAGCAATAATACTTGAAGAGCACAGATGGAAATATGTTTACCACAATGACTGTTATTTTCTGTTATAATGAGTTAGATTTTCATGCATTACCCATACAGACTTTAATTCGATGCAATCAACGACTTGAGTCACTGGGCGCATTCATGCTAAAAATACAAGCACTTGACGTTGAGTCATTTTATGCAAGGGTGCCCATCAAGTGCCATATGGGTTTGGAACTCTTCATTTGCACATCAGCAGGTGAACTTACTCTGAGGTCATTTGAGCCACCAGCTGCAGGGAGGTAAAGCCTGAGTTGAGGAAGTTGTCTCTGTACTGGCTCATCTTGATGGCAGCGAGCCAGTCCTCGACTGAGCTGAAGGTGTTGAAGTCAGGTATGGATCTGTCCAACAGTGGCTGAGAAGGCCTGGAGGAGGGAGAGAGATGGAGGAGGAGTAAGAGGAGGTAAGTGTAGTGCAGGGCTTTGATACAATATTAAGCAAGGAGGATTTAAAGAGAAAGAGAGAAACGATGGTTATGGCATTTGCGTAGGTGTGGGTGAGAGGATGCAAGATGGAGGAGGAGAAAGTGTGCATGTGTGTGTGCACTGTGTGAATATTGGCTTTGGAAAGCGTTCTAACCCCTGATTTTTTTTTTTTTTTTTTTTTACCACATTTTGGTGTTATACACTATCTACCTATTTATCTGCTATCTATTACATTGTTTGAAAGTTGCAAAAAGTGTGAAAATATTCTCTGGTATCATTAAAGAAAACTTGCAAAAACAAAGACCCCAGTCACTGGTCTACACTGAACCATGCTATGGTGATGCTTGTCAGTGTCACATATTAGGAAAATAGGAAAAAGTAACAATTACTGAGCTAAATACAGAAGGGACCGCAAAGTCAAACGCAAAAGGGGCCAAAAGTTCACCTTTCAACATGGCATCAGCACAAAGCACACAGCCAAAACAAGTGGCTTCGGGACAAGTCCCACAATGACCCTCGGGGGCCCAGCCAAAGCCTGGAAATTGGAACAGAAAATC
Source organism: Plectropomus leopardus (assembly GCF_026936395.1). Lineage (NCBI taxonomy): Eukaryota > Metazoa > Chordata > Actinopteri > Perciformes > Serranidae > Plectropomus > Plectropomus leopardus. The sequence continues at coordinate 19,945,707 of NC_142187.1, forward strand.
TGTGGAGAAACCTGAAGCTCGCAGTTCACAGAAAATCCACATCCAATCTGGCTGAACTTGAGAAGGTTTTTGAGGAAGGGTGGAGGAAACTGCCCCAAACAAGGTGTGCAGAGCTGGCAAAATCATGCGCAATAAAGTTCAAAACAAATCAAAACCAATGGTGCCTTTGCAAGATAATGAATAAACATTCTGAATGAATTTGTAAATTGCATGTTTTTGAATGTTTTCATTTTGCCTCTGAAGGCATTATGTTTTCAGGTTGACTGTCTGTTGTCAGTCTAATTCTTATAAACATTATATCTCAATCAATCTCAGTTCCTTGAGGAAATGTATTTAAGTTTGGCACAAACGTCCACTTAAAGTCTAGATGGTGGTCAAAAAACAAAGCCAAGGCCACTGTGACCTCACATCCACATTCTTGGGAACATGATATCTCAGAAACATTTTTTGGAAATTTCTTGAAATTTGGCACAGATATCCACTGGGAAATTGATCAGATTTGACCTCACATCTACCTCATTCCTATGAGCGTGGCATCTCAGGAACATTTTTAGGAAAAAAATTTGGCACAAATGTCCACTGGGACATAAACTGATCGGGTTTTGGTGGTCAAAGGTCAAGGTCACTGTAATATGGCATCCGTTTCATTCCTGTGAACAAAATATCTCAGAAGCATTTAGGAAATTCGGCACGAACGTCCACTGGGAGTCAGTGCTAAACTGATCAGACTTTAGTGGCCAAAACCCAAGGTCACTGTGACCCCATGTCAGTCCTATTTTTGTAAACGTGATGTTTTAGGAAAATTTTTGAAAACTTCTTCAAACTTGGCACTAATGTCTACTGGGACTCAAAAATAAACTAGTCAGTTTCTGATGTTCTGATGTTTCTGAAGGTCACTGTGACCTAATGCCCGCCTCATTCTTGTAAACATGATATCTCAACAAGGCCTTGAGGGAATTTCCTTAAAATTGGTACAAATGTCCAATTGAATTCAAGTATGAATTGAATCAATTCTGGTGGTCAAAGGTAACTGTGATTTTACAAAACATGTTTTTGGCCATAACTAAAGCCATAACTTAAGTCATTTTTGGCCATAACTAAAGAATCATCACGCTCATTATTACAAAATCTCACACAAAGGTCTAATTGGATAAAATGATGAAGAGATGACATTTTACACCCCAAAGGTCAAAGGTCAACTTCACTTTGAAATCATAATATTCTGCAAAAACACTCTCCTTGCCATTATTTATTGCCATAATTAAGGGATATTTGGCCAGATACTGAATAGGTGACACCGATCTTGGGTGCTCACCTTGAAACTGTGCTGATTGTATAGGCCTTCTGTGCTGCCTGGCTTAAGATGTGTATAAAGAATCTACGTTTTAGAGCTTTTAGGTTTTTGCTGCAATATTAATATTTAAAGCAATCGACTATAATGGCTACAACTTTGTGTTTTATCCTCTGGTAGTCCACCAGGAGCTCACTGGAAATTACTGACTGGAATCACACATGTCAATATAGTGATAACTTCTATTTTGCTAAAACAAACACTTAATACCTTTCATGAAATTCTTCACCAGTTATATAAGTCTGAACAGACATGGATGTAAACTGCAACTTGACTGGTTAGAGGCATACAATCGCAAGGTGGCAATGTTAGTTTGTTTAAAAACATGTTTTTCCCTATCATTACAGAGTAAAAAATATTTATATAACACCGCAGAATGCAAAAATAGTGAACTTTCTAAAGCCAATGCGGGGGTGTGTATGGGTGGGAGACTTATAAGCAGCAGGGAAAAAAATCCTGGGGAGGAAAAGTTCAGGTTTGATGCAATCAACAGTAATATATTCATGTTTATTTTATGAGACGATAAAAAGTAAGCATGTGCATGCTTTAAAGTTTGTGCAGAAAGCATGTGTAAATGCTGTATAAACCGAAGAAAAGCACATTTGTGAATACTTAGTGTCCACTTCAGGGTGAATGCATGTGTCGTTTTGCCGCAGAAGTGTTTTTACTCACACTGCAGGGATGTTGGCTACAGCTTTGAGGCTGGTGGGGTTACGGATCATCTTGTCCAGGGTGCTGACGATGTCAGTGAAGCGGGGTCGTACGTTTCGGTCCTTCTGCCAACAGTCCAGCATCAGCTGGTGCAGGGCACTGGGGCAGTCCATTGGTGGGGGCAGACGGTAGTCCTGTTCAATGGCGTTAATCACCTGAGGGAGAAGGGGACGCTCAGGTTATATTATACACCATACTCCATACAGTAGTTACAACTAATTGCTGTCAGTTACAGTATTTTTATATCAGCTGGCTGGTTGTCAATAATATACTTCATTAAAAATAAAGTACTAATTTGAGTTTGCAGTGACTAATGGCATTAAGCATATCCACTCTGTAATCCTGACACGCTCATCCCTGCCTCAACAACTCCCCCACCAGTGCACCACCCCCACCACCATACATGCATAGACACACTCCCTCTGGTCAATCAAGAGACAGTTAGCATTCAGGCTGAGGTGCCCTTCCTCTTGACTCCAGCCAATCACATGTCACTCCTGGAGGACAGAGCATGGAAAGAGACAGAAAGGATAGCAGAGGCAGTGTCACTGTAGAAAGAAGTCACTGGGGACTGGGCAGATTGCATATAATTAACACTGTGAAGCACAGCCACTTGACACATGTCTCTTAAAGGTTGCACAGGCTATTCTGGCCTTGTTAGAGGGAAGCTAAGACTGAGAGTTTCAGGGTAGTCAGAGTTGGAGTGAAGTATTTCGTAACCATTGAACGAAGTGAGATCGGAACTGAAGGGCAGATTTGGAGATTTGGCAAAAGTATTCAATGAACACCCTTCACACACCAAATAATTTGTTATACAATTTTTTTCAGCAAAATCAGTGCGTATGCGGTTTTTCAACTTCGGGAATACCCATTAAAAATAGGTGATAGACTGCTCTCCCATTGCCAGTAGACAAGAGTTGCCAATGGGGGTCTGCAGTAGGCGAGTGTGCTTTTCTGTTTTGATTTTCCCTGGCGTGTCATGTTTGAAGTCACAAACGCAAATAACGCAGCATGGAGGCCAGTTAAAATGTTATAATGGTTACTTCTTTTTATATATTTCTTTCTTATTTGGTCTATCTCTCAAAGTCAGTTCTGACTACATTTGACAATATTTTAATGTTCAAGCCCTGGAGATGGACACTATTTTGTGAGGTCATTGCATCACGCCGTTTAAGGTGCTAAAATGAGCAATTCCACCTTGATGTCGTATTTCCATCACTGCCAATCAAGGCTGATAGGAGCTGGAGCCGTTCAATACTCAACCACTGCATTTGATCCAGGAATGATTGCTGGTTATAACCTTTCCCATTAAATACAAAACCCAGATGTTAGTGGGTTTTTTTGTCCAGTAGCTGTAATGTATGGTTTGTAATAACTACACAAACAATGAAGTCAAAGTAAATATATTATCTCAAAGTAAAAAGTGCTAAATCTGCAGTTAAGAAGGCACTTCTGAGACACCACCACAAAGACTAAAAATTGCTCAGATTGCTGCATTGCACATTGATGGACCTAGCTCTAACCCATATCCATATATCCATACTGTCTGTAGATGTAATCTTTTCTTAAAAATGCATAGTTGCGAGATAAGGGTCTGGTGTGAAATCAAGTGTAAAAGATACTATCATTAAAAATTAGAGGCTGCTCTGTAGGTTGCCAACTCCACCCCAGAGCTGAGTGCAACTCAGCAAAATCTTGACAAATGGTGCATATGGAGAAGTGGTGGTGTGTACGTGTGTTTTTAAGTGTGTGTATGTGTGCATGGACTGAGCAGCCGGACATGCTGTGCTGTGCCAGTCCTCTTCTCTGCATTAGTCCCACCAGGCAGTGTTTGCTGCTGGCCCACTGTGGCAACATCTGCTGGGTTGGACGGTCCTTGTGGAGCGGGGTCCATAGAGGCCTGATGGTTGGCTAGTTGTCTCACTAAGGGAGCTTAGGGAGAGAGACCTCATACTATGGGACTATATCCAATGGTTGTGTGTGTTTGTGTTGGTGCCTGTGTGTTTGTGGGAGTCTGCATGTGGACCTTGTCCAAACGGACATGGGGAACAAAGAAGAGCTCTCAGCAATCATTCATTGCTCTCAAATGCTGGCCAGGAAGGAAAGAGGATAGTGTGAGACTGTGTCCATAATAAGTCTGCTTTCAAAGTCAGAATCAAGGACATCTCTAGTGATGATGCTGGGAGACGGGAGCTGATAAAAATGTGTGATTTATTACAGCTTCCTCTCTTATGAGTTATCCTTGATTGTGTCATCTATGGGGTGAAAAGATAGTATAACCACATCTGTACGGAAATGGCCACTCTGTTAATGAAGCAGTTTATTCAGATTCAAACTTGTTTTTTCCACCTGGAAGTTTAGAAAAGTGAAAACACTCAACTTAAATGTTGCTTTTTACAATCTGTCTTGAAGTTCCCATGAAAAGGACACTTAAACTTCCTAGAAAAGTGCTACTTCCCAGAAAAAGGTGCATTTCAGCAGTGACGTAATGCCGTAGTAGTTGATGTAACTAAAAAGTCATCTTTCCAAATGAAATAAAACTTACTTTCTCTCTTTAACCGCCACTGCATTTATTGCTCACTGTTTAATGTCCTGCCCTAACATCCTGCTTCAAGAGGAAAAACACCAAATTAAAGATAATTTGTAATTTCGTAGGTCTTTTGATGTGTATAAATGGTCACTTACATCCTGGTTGGACATGTCCCAGTAAGGCCTCTCTCCAAATGACATCACTTCCCACATAACAATGCCGTAGCTCCACACGTCACTGGCTGAGGTGAACTTCCTGTAAGCGATAGCTTCTGGTGCTGTCCACCTCACCGGGATCTTCCCACCCTGAGGAAAATAGAAACAAAGACAAGGGGCATACGTTGAAATCAAAGACATGTCTGAGTCCTGCAAAGATTTATCATAAAGGTCAACATTCATTTCAGTTGTGTCAATTAAAGGGACGGTTCACCACAAAAGCTGTTGTGCGTTTTTTTTTTTTTTTTTTTAAATCAAACTAGATTATTATGGTGAGTTGCTGATTGTTGGAGATATCAGTCTGGAGATTTCTGCCTTCTCTCGAACATAATGGAACTAGATGGCACTCAGCTTGTGGCACTCAAACTCTAATGTTACAGCTTAGCTAAGGAGGATGTCATTAATGTTTCCATCTCATGCTGTCATGAGCATGAACCTCTTGTTCATAAGTACAGGCACACTTCCCTGAGCATGTGATACAGTTGATGGTTGTAGTTTGGTAGACAGAAAATAGTTCCTACATAAATTTCTGCAGACTTTAAAGTCTGTGGATTATCTTGCGTTTTTTAAATGTATTTTTTGGCGCTTTGAGCACCACAAGTCAAGTGCCATCCACTTCCATTATATTCAAGAGAAGGCAGATATCTCCAACACTCAGTAACTCACACAAAAAAAAAAACAATCTAGATTGAGAAATATCATTGACGGTAAGAGGAAAAATATTTACTTTTGATTATGGGATGAACTGTCCCTTTAAAATCTGCAATCAATCTCAACGCCACCGCTCTTAAATTGGCTGTCCTGCTTTAACTCTTTATCCCCAAATCCACCCAGTATCAATCCTCCAGCAGCAACAACACATACAAGATTCTGCCTCTGTCTCAGCAGCGGCTCTCAACAGCGTTCGCCCTTCACACATCGACCAACATCACATTTAGCGGCTCCTCTCCCACAGCCGTGTTTGAATAAAGGAAGATAGGCCCGGGCTTCTGCTCGCACATCGAGCGTGTCTGCCTGTAATTGGGCTACCTGGGCCTCAGGCATGCCACGCGCCCTGTTGACTGAAATTGACAGCTGCTTGTTTAAAATTCCACACACACATACATAGACACAGTTGGGAACATATGCACAGGCGCAAGCATAGCTGATTGTGCGTGCACACCCACGCACACAAACACACACACATACCCCGAAAGCACCTCCCTTTATATCTCAGTTGAGCTCGCCACCAGTTTAATAATGCCAATTAGCTGAACCTGAGCATTTGCAGATAAGCCGCTGTTGGAAACAAACCCAAACCCAGAGAGCAACCTACACAGACCACCCTGTTTCCTGCTCGCTCTATGAGCGCCAGAGAGAGTGAGAATAATCAGAGAGAGAGGGGGAGGGATGCAGAGGAGGAGACAAAGAGGAAAACGAGAGATTAGTGAGGAGAATGAGAGACAGAAAATGGTTCTTCTGGGGTGTTTATGTACTGCAGACAGTTATTTGAAATGCTCAACAGAATCACAAACAGGTTTACTTCCTGTTCTTCTTGTCCTTCCATCTCTACGCACTTATGTAGGTGTTACAGGTCAGCGCTGTGTTGCACTGCAGAGGTGGATAGAATGAGCTCATTAACGAGCAACTCTTTAGGGTTTGACCATTTTGAGGTTGCTGACCCTGAAAAGAGATTTAACATCTGAACCTGAATTGAGCCTGCTGTCAGGACGCACTGCAAGACGCAGAGGCAACACTCACTAAACTCTCACCAGACAGCGGAGAAAAAGACATGGAGCGTTGAAGGAATTAGGCGATGGTGCAGTGTGCAGTTGTGTGAGTGTGTGACAGACAGAGAGAATGAGAGAACAAGAAAGAGATACAGAGAGGAAGAGATCAATAGTCGAATAAAGGCTGTCTAAGCCCCAGTGACTTCAATGCTTTTCTCATATCTCAGACTACTTCATATCAGAATCGTTTCATCTAAACTAAGACCCCAGGACACGTTCTCTTGCCCTTTCTTTTGTCTGAGGGCAAATCGAGCTGCACAGATACAGGCCGAGGACTGTCCATAAGAAAAAACAAAAGGGCCAATCCCCTTCCTCTTCATCAGTCACTCTGTCAGTGGCAGTGCTTCAAGTCAATTATTATGTGCGGACAAACATACATAAGATGAAAAACAAAGAAATAAACGTAAAACAACTTGAAAAAATAGCTGCTCCAAGCGAAACGGCGTCTATTACAGCCTGTCTTTATCATTACTCGCCTGCTCCCTCCCTCACTCTGTACATCTGGTCTCATGCCCCAGGACCCTGTTGGGAATATGAGCTGAGTGTCGCTGGAATGGCCTGAGCAAAGACACAGGCTTCACAAGAAGCTCCCCGTGCGCCTCCAATGAGACAGACTTTAGTAATAACATTTCCAAGGCGGGTGAGTCAGAGGCAGCTATGCAAACCCTTAGTAATTACTGCTTTGGGCCAGTGATAGCTCTGCCAAAATCCTGCTTTAATAACATGAAGTGCCGAACAGCTCATGCATACAGGGAAGACGGCAAAAACATAATAAAAAGCAGTGGAGCTCTTTTTTTTTCTCCCAGTAAAAAGAGTGTTAATACCACGGGGAACGAGTTGGGGGTAGTAGAAGTGATGATGGGAATTAAAACAGACCTAATGTCAACACAAAAGCAGGAGTGCTTTGTGAAGCCTTGAAGCACGGCGAGAGCTCTTTGGATACGGTATATTGTGCTGGCTACTGAAAAAGGAACAAGCTGTTTTCTGTTTGCCTTGAAGTGAAATATCGCCCCTGAAACAGAATTCACACACTCCCATCATCTCGGACAGTTAACTCAGAATTTTTGTAGATGAGCCAGAATGGAGCACAGCCGCCACAGCTGCACAACTTCAAGGCCTTGAGAGGAGTAATCTGTAATGATATCAAGTGATACTTTGCAAAACTCCCTTGATAATAAATAAAGTGGGTGACGCACAGTGCCTGATTTTCCAGAGATACTGGATGGGTCTATTTTCTGGTTGATAAATGTTGGCGCCGTGGAGAACAAGCGAGTGGCCATGAAGGCGTGAAAACCTGAAATAAATGTGTCACAAAGACACTTTACCAAATGCAGTGGCGCAAACCAAGGGAGGGCCATGGCCACTGATACAATTGCTGCTGCTTATAGTTCGATTAGATCTATTAATTGGACTACTGTCCTTGTCCCAGAATACAAGCACAGAGAGGGATTGACTTATTGATGGAAGTATGTGTGACTTTGCCACAGCAGGTAGCGATTTGCTGCTTCAGTAAACCAACAAAAAGTTAGCAAGTGGCAAACAGTTATATGGTTGCATTTCAAACGGTAATAACATGGATAACATTTCTTCACTGGACATTTCATACATATTCTTCCCTTAACTATGTGCTTTTGTATTTGTTTTGTTTTATTTCCTTCCTCGTCGTTTGTTTTTCCTGGCTTTCTTCTACAAATGTATGCTTTTCGACTTCAGGGTCAAAGCCCTGCGCTGGTACTAAAGAGCACAGGCAGGACCACTCAGCTAGTTGGGGTCCTGTTGAGGCATATATGTGAAAGAGTAAATCAAACCCTAACTGCATTATCTAGGAGTATTAGTCCGACTTAGACAGATTTGACTTAATACAATTTAAGTTGGACTAACATGTCTACATGGATTTTAAATGTCCAGTTTTAGTCAGACCAACACAATCATTTAACTGTTTCTTCTTTTTTTTCATAAAATTGGATTTTTTGACAAATGTAACATCATCATATCGAAACACAACTAAATTGAAAAGACATGCACAGATGAATAATTTTTTAATTCCACTTGAAAAAACAATTTTACAGGAGCCAATACTGAAGGGAAATTTTTCAAATATTTATGTGACATAAAACATCACTCCTTTGTGATGTTAATGCAAGAGACATTCTGTAAATACTCATTATTTTTTAGTAACCTATTATTTTGAGCTTTTTCAATGCAATGTCAGAAAAAAAGACTCATAAAAATTACACCTCCAAAGCATTTTTAAGACTATTGAAAAATCAATTCTCATGCCAATTAAGGCTTTATTTTTAGATTGATGGATTCAATGCCTTTTAAGACTTTTAAAGGATACACAGGAACCTTGTGCACCACCATTTACATTCACATCATTCACAAAGTGATTTTCAGAGGCGCCTCTGGAGCTTTCCAGTACATTGTGGTACTTCCTCTTAGACTTAAGACCCTTAGATTGCTGGGCAATTGATTTAACAATTCAGCTTTTTCTAACATCATGTAAACATATGGACTGTCTTTAACAGTCTGTGGCACTATTTTTTTAAGATACTATAAAGGTAGTGGTATCCAAAATTAACTACTACAACAGCTTTCTCTATGGCACATCATCCAAAGTCCTAAATCAACTCCAATGTATCCGGAGCTCCTCTGCCTTATCCACTCCCACTCCTGTGATCACTTCCTGTCCTCCAGAAACTCCACTGGCTCCCTGTCCCACAACAGATCAGATTCAAAGTCCTTCTCCTCACTCACAAAGCTCTCCATAACGAGGCCCCCTCCGACCTCACTTCTCTACAGCCGACCCCTCCCTCTGAAACTCTCCCCAAACACATTTGGGAGTGCAACAACCTCTCCCAGGTCAAATCACTACCAAAACTCTCCTTTCAAAACTGCTTTTAATGTGTGAATAATGTCGTGTGTATTTTAGTCTGTTATATTGTGTGATTGTTTTTAACTCATGTGAAGTGTCTTTGAATACCATGAAAAAATATATAAAAAATATATAATATATAAAAAATATATAAATCAAATATAAATCAAATGTATCATAATTATTATTATTCTATTATTTTTATTTATTTTATTATTTTATTATTATTAACCTGTCAAATGAAACTGCCTAAGGTATCCATTGGTACAAATCACGTCTGCATATCTTATCAAGAAGGGGGCTAAATAACGCTCTAAATTTAGGCTAAATTTTGGCAAGGAAACAATCTGGAGCCTTGATCTCTCACCTCAGGACATGTGAATGAAAATTGGTTCTATGGGTACCCATGAGTCTTTCCCTACTAATGATGTTTTGCTCCTTCAAATTAAAGCTATATTTTTTGCCTATTTCAGGAAAATAACAGCTGGCCTACTTAAAGAACAATGAAAAGCCTAACACATGTAGCTATAGATACACAACACATTGAAGCAGCACTGTTGTGGAACTCAAAATGTTAACTGTGCTGATATAAATCTATTCTCATCCAGTAATGACATTAACATAATTTTCAACTAGCTTAATTTACATAATTTAGGTGTATAATTTAATTATGGAAATTCAGCTATGGCTTTTGGTTATAGTGTGAGATTTTCATTGGCCACATCTGGCCACCCCTATGTAAAATTTCTAGGTGCACAATTGTCCATATGCTGTCAAAATACTATTCCCATATTTCCACACTTGGTGACATTAACTTTTTTTTTTCTTCCTCTAAATGTCCACATCATGCCCGTGGACAACACATCCAGCCATGTTTGCACACAGACTTCGCATCTAGAACACACTGAGCAGACACAGGAGTGTGCTGTCACCTTAATGTCACAAGAATGAGATTACAGTGCTGGTTCCACCTGGTTGTGACCGTCTGTGACAGGCGGGTGACCAGTTATGACAGCCAGTGACACTTCTGGAGTGTGACTGCAACAGAGATGTGCTGGGACTGTCAGGTTAAGAGGTATCACGGCGAGACGAGTGTGTTCCTGTGACAGCCAGGTCTGAAAAAGATGAAGGATAAACATGTGGTGGCCAGGTAATGTGTGTACTTACTGGTGTCTGTTATGGTCTCTTGGCCCAATAATGTGTGTGTGTAGACACTGATACACATAGCACGGATGTGAAACACCTGTCATGTCTTTGCAGTGGCTTGAGCTATCCATCCACCAATGTGCCAGGTACCTTCGTGTAGACTGTCACTGACATGCTGCTGCAGAATGAGGTAAAAATCTGGAGCAAATATAGCTGTCAGAGTACAACGAACAGGCATCACTAACAGGAAACAACGTCCCAGATAAATTTACAGTAATTGAAAAAGAAGAGTCCAATGTTTAGTCTTGCTTTTACTCAGCACTGTCACTTCACAGAAGCTACTGAGAGATTCCAAATAAACTTTCTCCTTCATCTGGAAACAAATATGCAGATCTCCATCTCCCTGTCTTCTTTCCCCCCTGTTCCCTCTTCTCCTTTCCTTTACTCCCCCAACTTCAGTTATCCATTTCCAAACAATGCACACTCAAATGGACTTGAGCACATTTACTTAGGCTGGGGAGAGTGCTCCATCAACATCCTTTTAATGAAATCCTGAGAGCAACGATCTGCCCTGGATGTCTGCCCAAATAGAATGGGAATGAGTGTGAGAGAGATGGAGAGAGAGGCTCGGAGAGAAAGAGTGATATGGAGAGATGGGGACAAAAAATAGAACAAGGAAAAAAAGGGGGAGGGGGCTGGTGACAGTGATGTTGGTTTCTCAGACACCCATGGGAATCTCTGGTGGAGAGAAAGACACAGGTCTTTCACCATATATACGATGGAGTCATGCGAAACTTCAGGAAAGTGTTTGTCAAAGTTTTATTTTATGTTCCAAAGATGCCAAACAGTCTCACATCAGGCTGGGAACTCTTTGAGGCCTTTTGTTTTTTAGATTTGATTAACAAACAAATTCTGAAAACTGTCTATACAGCGTGGGAAGATAACAGAAGGGAATGAAAAAACACTGTACGCCCAGAATAGCCCTCCATAATTGGTCTACTTCTGAAAAACTGAAATTGTGATCAAGATTAAAATACGTGTGCTTCATATCACTGCAATCCTTCTGTCTGTAGCTTTCTGATCTAATTTCAAAAATAATTGCTTCGAGGAACTGAAATCCAGTCAGGTTACAGTATAAATGACAGCACAATAGAAACAGCTAGAAAGAAACATATTGTACTGCATCCTGATAATCCCTTTACCTAAAAGGGAACAATGCTACAGGAAACTCAGTACAGTCAATGTGTGACTTAATAGTGTTACTCGTCTGCTACGGCATTAACAAAGTGTTCATGATTTCTTTACTGTTACTTTATGTCAACTTTAATTCTTGGTTGAGCTTTACTATTGGGATTCCAGAGTTTATCTTTAATTTGCAAGTTAGCTGTAGCTGATAAAATCTGCTAGAAACAATTGTTTTAGTTATACTGTACAGTTTGTGATAACTGTCCTGACTGCTATCCATTTTCCAAGATTTTATAATAGATAATACTATATATATATATATATATATGTAAACCATATTTAAGGTGTCACATATTTCAGCCACAAATAATACAAAACCAAACATTTTGTGCAGCACATAGTAATTCCTTTTTTGTCAGCACCAGGTGACAATAGTGAACTTGCAAACAGTATTTTTTATTTAAGCAGATCAACTAGCATAAACTTACAGAGGCCCTGAAAGGGAAATGAGAAAAAACAAATTATGGTAATCTGTTTTACAATTTTGATCTTAAAGGAATACTTCACTTAAAAGTGAATAATTGTGAGTGCAACGCAGAGATGAGTGCAACGCCTTTTCCCTGTGAACACTGGGCAGTGTTTTGTGGACTAATCTTCACCCGACGTTCCACTGGCATCAGGGTGAATAGATAATGACTGAATTTTCATTTCTGGGTGAACTATCCCTTTGATCCCTTTGTTTTCTCTCCTGTTTATGACTTAAGAATAGCAGAAAATTGTTACTGGCTTTTTTTAACCATGAAAACAAGTGAAAAAATTGTCAGGTTGTAAAGCATTTGTTGTTTAACTAATTTAGCACCTCTACCCCATGTTTTATTTAGGTCTAAAAGCATTCATATTTTCTTCCAGGTGAACTTTAATTTCTTCATACACCCCAGTGCTGCCAAAACTTTTTTCACTTGTTCCCAGGTGAAAAAAAAGTAATTCATATGTTTCACAGATAAAACAGATGATCGTAAACCTTACTATCACCTGTTCTCACGTCATAAAAACAGTAGAAAAAATGATTTAAATCAGACTTAAAAAACGGATCAACAGAATTTTCTTCCTCTCTTGCCTCTAAGGGCATCTGTAACTAGTACACCGAACATATTTTACTGTTAGAGCTACCGCTTTGGGCAAACATTAATGATTAACAACTTGTTGAAATTACTAACTGAATGTGTTCATCTCTATCTCCATGCCTTAAATACACACTCACACAGGTTTGTTATTTTATTTGTTGACTTATTTTGAATCAATGTGGTGAAGCTCCTTCAGACTGTAAGGTGCAAGGTGTTTGTAATATCTGTGTTTCTTTTTTAAATGTGCGTAAAATAGAAATGACTAGAAATTCCATCGAGATGTCTTACCCGTAGTGACTTTTATGTGATACTTTTTTGCAAGATGTTTTGTACAGTTTACAATCAGGTTATGAAAAGACAATTCTTCACTATGTCTCCAAGAGCAGTCAGCAATCTGTCTTTTTATTTTTCACCCCATAAATTATTCCTCATCCACAGCATCATTAGTGCCTACCCGTGTTAAACTGTAAAACAGAAATTTCCACTCCTTCAGGGAAACCTTTCCACTAGTCCTCAATTTCTCTGACATCTGCTAGCACCATCAAATTAAACCAGGCAAGTACCAAGAACCATGTTAAAATTAGACAGTGACCTTGGCCCCATGTTTCCTTCACAGGATGTGGGCAATAGGCAATTACAAATTTTGACGGTCTTATTAAACTAGAGCACAACCTGAGTAGGTGTTATTTTTCCCGTAATGATGGGGCTAATATTGGTCCTTGTGTTGTTAAAGCTACTGTGGAGGTAGTTATGAAGGCACCTTTAATGAAACCAATATTAAAAAAGCGATGGTCATGTCAGCGCTTCTGTTTTGAAAATGTTAAAACGCTTCTTTTTTGGTAGTTTACACTTTGGTTAACAACATATTAAATCTGTCCTTGGTGACACCGCAGTCTGCAGTATAGTAGTCATATGGAAGCACAGGCCCACTGACAAAGAAGGTATCTCTTTCACTGATTTAGTTGTACACAAACCACTTCATTGTGAATCCTGCTCAGATGCAAATGCAGTCCAACAGCCACAGATGGCGAATCAATGCCCACCTTATAGTGACTCTGGCAAACACGACAGAAGGTATAAATCAAGGTGGAGTGCTTTGGATGGTTGCTCCCTCTTTGATGCAGGAAGCAGGTATAGATCATGCTTCCTTCTTTCTTCTTTTCAGAACTTACGCCTTCCTCCATATTCATATTAATTTCCATTCCTGGATATTTTCTGCTGCTACATTTACCCCAAAACTGAGCAGATTAAACTCTATAATCTGAATAAAATTAGCCTGGAAACATCTTAATTAGTTTCATATACAACACCAAGAGATAAAAAAAAAAAATAACAGGGCAGGAAAGCATGTTTAGGATTTCGCTGCAATTATGAGTGAGTGTGACGGGGGTTCAATGCCCGGCAGCAGTGCCTCCAGCTTGGCAGGACTCCACAGTGGGAAGCAAGATGGGGATCATGCTCGGTCACTGCAAAAGTGACTCATACTTATAAAGAGAAGGGAGATGGAGGATCTGTGCAGAAGGGGGTGAAACAACCTATACATGCTGTCCCAGTGAAAGCAGTGCCTGGCATGCGTATGTATTATGTGTAAGTACGCCCACCCCACATAAAAAACAAGGAAGTTGGAAACTGCAGGTTACTAAAGGATACTTTGCTGATTTTTAACTAGCTCTCTCTCTCTCTCTCTCTCTCTCTCTATTTTTCTCTCTAAGTCAGACTGAAATCCAATCAAACAGTAAAACTAGACAGTCATGATCAAGTATAGATTAAGATTCCTGCACTGTCTATATTTCTATTAAAATGTTTTCAGAAACATATTTTTCTGCCCTGTTAAGCTGAAATGGCGAGAATTTGTGAACAGGAAGGGAAATAAAAGATACAACAAATATTCGGTGAGTCCAAAAATACCAGTCTCCCATTTAATGTATATAAAGCTATTCACTACATTCACAGTAACATCAGAGTAGATCACATACATAAAATCAAACAGCTCTGAGCAAACGCTGCCTCAGTTGGTAAGATTTTAGCCACCTAAAAACAGGCCCAGCTAAAAAAAAAAATGATTTAAGCGCAAACTATAGTAAGAATATTTTCACCACTTTTTCTTGCCGTCAGACAGCCTTTTCCAACCAGCTGAAGCCGTTATCTCATAACAATCAGACTCCAATGACAAAAATAGTAATTTTACTTCACATAACATGGGAGTTGCTGGTCGACTTTTGCCGAGACTGGTTAGAGTCTAATGTAAAGCAGAGAAAACATATTTAAATTTATTAAAATAGCTTACATTTACTGTGATACTGATCTGATAAGTGGCTAAAACACATTTTGCTGCAGCCCCCATCCACAGAGGTACATTGCTTAGCTTCCGTCAGTAGATTTAGTTTTTCAAAGATGCCAGCAAAGCAACACAGTACACAAACTAAGAACAGCTGAAATGCCAGATACGTCGGACCTCTATGTCTTACTACATACCTTCACACGTTACAGTTACGACTAAAAATGACAACATATCTGCAATTCACATCAATTGCATGTTGTATACCCGAAACCGACTGATGTTAGTAGTGATGTCACAGTGATTCGGCCTATGGAGCAGCTCCACACTTAATACTAACCATGTACACTTAATACTCCACACTTAATACTTAATACACTTAATAGCAGCTCCACACTTAATACTACTACTTCCCTGAATACACTTAATGTTTGCTGTTTACTACAGTTTGAGACTTACTCTGGTTTCCGGCTTTGAGAGCTCATGTTCACAAATACTGATTGAACTTTTCAAGGCCATGAAATTAACAATGCTGGGATTCTTTACTTAATGTCTACATATATAAATGATGTATTTCATGTTTGCATACAAATGTGAAATGTCAGAAAACCTCCCTTTGTTTGCTTTTGGCTAAGTCCATACAGACATGTTCTCGTTTCACTTCTTGTTTACTCAGAGACTCTGTCCCTTTAACTTGCAGTGCATAAATATTTCACTACAAGTTGAATAGACAAGCCAAAAAGTGCATGGGCCTGAAGCCAGAGAGAGAGGGGGTGAAAGGATGCAAATAGAAAACAGACAAATGACAGAAACAACAGCGCGGTCCACATAGTGCGAGCACTGGAGCGGAGCTGAGAGAATGTCACTCAGGTCACAGCGATTTGACAGATGAGCTTTGTTACTGGCTTTGTGTGACCTCGCCTTTCAACCCCTCTCGGCCTCAATGACACAAACAAACAAACACACACCTACATACACATACACTCAGAAGGGTACCTTGGGGACATATATGTGTACCCAGGAACACAGCACAAGCACACACTTCTAACCACATACATGCCCACTCAGTCACAACTTACAGAACACATCGCGTGACATGCAAGGCAAGGACAGCCTTTCCACATCAGCTGTGGCACAAGTAAAAATTCCTGACCCATACCTGCCAATGACTGTGGGCTCGAAATGTCAATAAAAAGGGTGACACTGCTTGTATAAGCTGTTATAGACTTGAAACGCTATTCTCACATGCCAGATTTCAGAAACAAATCCACACATACTTTCCTAATCAACTCAAATCTTATCCATAAACCTCAGTAACCATGTACAGACCTCTGACTTTCACTCACCCGTGACCACAAAACAGAATAAAACATATGACCCATCACGGCCGTAAACACTCTGACGCATCATTTGTCACACCTACACTGAGAATGCCGCTCTGATGCAGCTCTGTGTTGCTCCAGGGAAAACCTTGAGAAGGGAAAGAAGTGGATAGGTGAAAAAAAATTTAAGACAGATAGATGGATGTATGGATGGGTGGCTAGGTAAATGGATTGGTGAATAATGAGAGTATTGTCAAAGTCTTCTTGCATCGCCAGGTTCTCAATAATCAATCCTCTTATTTGTCAGGTAAGCAGGGTCACTCACATCTCACCTGGACTTGTGTGGACTCCCTAGGTGATTTTTCTTAAACCATGCAACCATGTATATGTAATCGAGCAGCGATGCAAATACAAATGCAAGAAAGCCATGGCCGCAATGAAACACACAGTCTTTAAATTAATTAGCACACATCACCTTAGCAAAACCAGTGCAGTACAAGTATTGTCCTGTGAGTCTAATTAATCACGACTTTGGTTAGCAGCCAACGGAGCGGGAGGACAGCCCCCTTCTGTCCGAAACCTCCACAACATTGCTCCGGAGTGAACCCACATCCAGGGTTAACACAATTACCAGCATGTCCCCCTAACCATACATCCAGCACCACACCACAGGCACTGTAATTGTTGTTCCTCGAATTGCAGGGAAAAAATTAGAAAAAGCAGTAGAGGGAAAGGGGTGATTAATTTGCTGAAGGAGGAGGTCGATGGCGATGTAAATCACTGCATGTCAGCGCAATTTAATTTCCCGGATTCCCTCGGCCTTGTCTGCCACGCCAGCCTCGCTTGCTGATTGGTTAGAGCCAGGTCATAGCTGAAGAAGTCAAGGATTGAAGGGCACCATGCATAGCTTAATTACAGCATAGGACCCTGTGTGGGACCTGTGGACCCCTGCTTCCCTCCATGCTTGTTTGCATGTTCCCCTGAATACAGCCTATGAGGGATCAAGAGGACAGGTGACATGAAAGTCTGTGGCAACATCAGCTAACTCTTTATGAGCTGTCCTCATATGTCAGCTGTTCATACTTAGTTCTATTTTGGATTTTAACAAGCATATTGACGGACTCTCATTATGCGATACGAATAAAACTGCTCTCTTGATTTGGAAGGAACAAAAATAGTTATGTAGCTGAAGATTTCATCTGCTTATGATAATAAGGCAGCACTCAGTATGAAAGTGAAGCACAGCCAAAGCTTTGATGTGCTTGTTTTAAAATCTCTATCAGTAAAAAACACACCATCAAAAAACCTCAGCATGTTACCATCAAAACAGTTCCCCTGGTTCAAACTTCAAACCTCACCTGCTCTATTGGCTCTCCACATAATGCCCTCAAGGAGACTTTGTTTGCATTAAACAACATCAAAATGCCGACTGCAATCTATAATCCAATCCCCACCTTTTACACCCTGTTTTATTAGCAGGCTCAGCGGCTCTGACAACAGAGATGCTGCTCCTCTTTGTTGCTAAATAAGACCCATTCAGCAAAGGTTTACCCAGAGGGGTCAAGCATACAAAGGATGCTATTCCTGGGGAGCAATTAGCTTTCAGCCACACCAATAAGAGGTCATGTCTCCTTTGGCTTTTATGACACTTCCTGTTCACACCTGGGTTACCACCTCCTGCCAGTCATTTACACTGTACACTCTGCATGTGTTTCTGCATATAAAGTAATAATTCTTACAGAGAGCAATTTCTACTTGAGTACAGCCACAACGGAGCGGATAAAAGAAGTAAAGTACATTCTGTGTTTTGTTTCTTCGCCTAGATAAAGACAAATTATTTTGAGAACCCTATTTTCATATCTGGGCAGCACTGACTCACACGCTATATGACTGTATGCTTTTGATCTAAAGTTTTGCATGAAATACCTCTAAAACTAATCCTAAAATAGAACATTTTATAGCAGAATATAATCACATTTATTCACATTGTTTGCAGTGCTACCACAATGCTGTATATCCTCAGTGTTTGCAGACACAAGTCAAAATCTCTACTCTCAGATAGGACTGGCAGAATAGGTTTTATAAGGCAATGTCACCATGGCTGGTGACTCAAAATATGAGTAGGACAGGTGAAATACAGGACATCGTTCAGTGACTTGCATAACAAAAGGGTATGGCTAAAATGTATGGATATTGTAAGTATATTTGTATTGTAAGTTTAGTGAATTTTAGAGTTGAATGCCTCTGAAACTTGAACTTTAAAATACTGGACTGGGTATTGGCAAATACGTAAGTCTATGCACTGCTCTGATAATACATCATTTGTAAACTTTAAAGTAGTTTCACACCTAGATATATTCTTCTTACACTCTAAAACAGTAGCTTACACAGCAAGTTGTGTGGTGAGGACACAGCCAATTACTGTTTTAGAGCACGAATAAGAACTGGCTTCCAGCAGATGGTGTAAAATTAGCTGTTAGCAATATTTCACAAATTTGGCAATTTCTATGGCATTAAGTGTATTTTTTCATGTTTTACAAATGATTTAATTAACATCCATATAGGCTTAGGCTAAGTATGAAACTTTTTTCTTTTCTTTTTTTTTTTTTTAAATGGTTTCAGATCAGTATCAGCCCATTTACAAGTCCAGGTGTCTGAATTGGTTTGGGGAAGAAAAAAATGTATTTGAACAACACTTGTGAACTTACAATATAATAAACACTTAAAATAAAATCTACTTTAGAATTAAATAATATTGAACCATGTCCTATATCTTACACAGGACCTTACAGTCTACAAAATGCAGACAACACACAATACATTGGCAGCAAAACAAGCTAATTTGCACCAGTCTCAAAGACTCTCAAAGCAGAGTCATTGAGGTGATATGAGACACTTGCACATGGGCATGCACACATCCACCCACACAAACATGCACATGCATGCCTGTGCATGTGCATTGCTACACATTCACACAGACACTCAAATAAAAACACATACACAAACTCAGGCATGCCGGGAGTCCTAATGACCTGTGCCGTGTGTTTGCGAGGGTGTAAGAGTGTGTTTTGAATTAGGAAGAGGAGAGGCAGAAGATGAACTAACGATGGCTGCTAATAATTACAGATCTGTAGTGTGGAGGAGTTAATGAGGAGCCAAAGCCTCCCATGATGCCCCAGTAATAATGAATGAGGAGTGAGGGAGAGGAGGGAGGGAGGGAGAGGGGGTGGTAGCTGTCAGTTTGAGAGGCTGCAATGCCCTTTGGTTTCTCTGCACTCTGGGCATGTCAACGAGAGAGGAGCCTTCCCAGAGGAGGCTTGTCTCCACACTAATGAAGATGTGACAGACCTCCGGTCCGTGACTTGCAGGGTGTAGGAATGAGAAGGAAGGAGGATGAGGAAGAGAGACAGCTAATATAAAATGAAAGGCAATGAAAAGGTGAAAGGTTGCCATGTCCTTCAAAAAGAATGAGACAGCGTCAGATAAAAGCAAAACTGATTAGACTGATGGGTGATGGTTTTTTAGGATGCTTTGACTGATGTATATGTCAATAAAACATTCACTGGACACTTAAAACGCAGACAAAAACTTGATGAGCAGAAGAGACAGTTTCTCATGGCACTCAAGCAATAAATAAAACATTGAAAGTACTCACCAGAGAGCTGGTGTAGCTGGGATCAGAGGTGTCATCCTGTAGGTAGCGTGACAGGCCAAAGTCAGACACTTTACACACCAGGTTGCTGTTGACCAGAATGTTTCGTGCAGCCAGGTCACGGTGGACGTAGTTCATTTCTGAGAGATATTTCATCCCAGCTGAGATTCCACGCATCATCCCCACCAACTGAATCACTGTGAACTGACCATCGTTTTGCTAGAGGACAGAGAGAAAACAAATAAAAATGGTTATTTAGATATTATCTTTGGCACAATTAACATAAATGAGAATAGCTGGAGGATAGAGAGGTGTCAGAAAATGCTAATATTACTGCTTTTTAATGATAATGAGCTAATTATGTTGGTTCTTCACTGAATGGCAAAAAAAATATCTATGTTTAAAATGTTATTTTAAATACACGCAGTTTGAATTGGACTCTTTTTTTTTTTTTAGGAAATATCAGTGCAGAAATAAATGTGCTATTTTCAGATGTATTTTATAGACAACATGTAGTCTTGATGTCTTCAGAGAGGCTGCCCAGTGGGACACTCCTCCAGAATTATAAAGACCTTGTAGTATATCATTATTGCTGCAGCCAGAGGCTACATGCACATAAAGTGGCAATGGGACAAGAGGTGTTGTCAGACCTGGTATGTACGTAAGAAACAAGTAGCCTAATTTCCCTGCTTTCTCCATCTATTTTAGTTTGGAGCGACCATTTTACAAAGGAAGTAATTATGTTCACTTATTTCAGATTGTTTTTTTCCCTGCACCTCTGTTTTAAATGTTTGCTGTTTACACTTTGCTGTTACAAAATCAACACCCTTAATTCCTTTTTTTGCCTTTCAAATCCTCCTAAAGGAATACTACACCACCCAAATGATAATTTGTTTATCAATTACTCACAGTTTTAAGCTAAATTTGTGAAGAAAATTTTGTTTTTCTTGCATCCCTTATGTGAACGAAGAATCCAAATACAGATCAAATTCTTGATGATTGCAAATACAAAGTTGTCCGTGTTTCACAACAACAATCTATGTCAACACATCCATTTACAAACCCTCATACCAGTATAACACAAGTCTCATTTATCCAGTTGTATACTTAATGCTTCCCACATGGGTGACCCTTTCTGACAGGGATCTGAACAAAAAGTAAAACTTATCTATACGCTCTTAAAAGCCAGACTCATATAAGCTTGCTGAAAACGGATGCTGGTCGTCTACCACTGCCTTGATCATCGTGTTGTTGTGTGACTTTGCAAAGACCAAAGTAATCCCTCAAAACACAAAAGTCACATAATAACAAACAATATTTCAGCAGTAGACCAGCAGCTCCCATGTTTAGCTGTGTAAAATTACTGTTTTTGTCAACGGAGTCTGGCTTTGAAGAGAGCTCAGATAAGTCTTGCTTTTAGTTTAGTTACCAGTTGGAAAGTACCTTCTGTTTGGCAAGGACTGAGCATACAACTGAATATACTGCACATGTTTTTATGAGAGTTTGTCAACACGTTTTATTTTTTTTTAAGACTATTTTTTGAGCTTTTATTGCCTTTAATAGACAGGACAGTTTAAGCGTGAAAGGGAGAGAGAGAGAGGAATCAACATGCAGCAAAGGGTTGAGTCAACACGTTTTCCTAATTTTTCTGTCGTTAAAGGTGGTGGCCCATGATTTCAGTTCAGGATTTTTTTCCATTATTGGATTCCTCACCATGGAGACATGCAAATTAAACATTTTCCTCCAGACTTCAGTGTATGAGTAATTGATATACACATGGTCATTTAGGGGATGAAGTATTCCTTTAATATGGAAAAGAAAATTTTTCTTAGATAAGCAAATTAGATTCCTCAAGCCAATCTTGCTCATTGCAGGTGTTGGAGCATTGTTCCATCTGGGCATGCAGGCATCCATCTCTTCATCATCCGAGCATGGTGCCCCTACCCCTGTGCAAATGCTCTGAAGAGCAAGCTTTGAACCCCCGAAACACAGTAACAAATAAGAGGGTAAGGGAGATCGATGGAAACACAAGTCGGATGTGGCGGTTAGCAAAGCCAACTTCAAAGAGCCCCTTTAAACCCACCCTAGATCAAAGTGGAATACAACAGCAATCCATGAGATTGAAGGAGGAAAAAAGCGAGTTGAATATTGATTAAGCTGTATGTCCGCTCAATCCTGACTATAAAAGAAAGTGTGAAGAGTCCATTAAAAGCTCCAGGCATTAATAGAGAAATTAAAGGCTGATAGAGCTAGCTGGTGGAAATTTTCAAATTAAGAATGATTGAAATCGTGTTCATTGTGGTGAAACATATTCTCTGTTGGCACAAGATAGGTTTAGAAGGCCTGTTCTAATTTGTATTAGGAGCAATTCTTAGCATGGACTCCTTTTCCGGGACTGTTTAACAATTAATTTCCAATTAGCTTCTAATTTCCATTATGCAAGGTTCCTATTCAACTGAATAGTTCCTGAAAATGACTTTTGACTACCCCATACTACATGTATGTGTCCACAAAAATTACTCACCCTGAGGAATGAGTCAAGGGCACCATTCTCCATGAACTCTGTGACGATCATAACTGGACGGCTCTTTGTGACGACACCCTCCAGACGGATAATGTTGGGGTGGTCAAACTGGCCCATGATTGAAGCCTCAGACAGGAAATCCCGCCTCTGCTTCTCCACGTAACCTGCCTTCAGGGTCTTGATGGCTACATAGATCTCCCTCTTACCAGGAAGCTTCAAGCGGCCTTTGTAAACTTCCCCAAATTCACCTAGAGGGGGGATAGAGAGATGTGCACAGTGGTTGCTCTGTCAAACACAAATCTAGTGTGATCAAAAAGTGATCACACAATAGATAAGTAGAGTTGATGGAATCTAAATCTATTCATTTATCAAGCTTATTTACATCTCATGTCCCTTGGCAGAAATTATAGATCTTCATTTAGTCTTCATCAAG
The DNA here is from genome assembly GCF_026936395.1 of Plectropomus leopardus. Classification (NCBI taxonomy): domain Eukaryota; kingdom Metazoa; phylum Chordata; class Actinopteri; order Perciformes; family Serranidae; genus Plectropomus; species Plectropomus leopardus. The sequence continues at coordinate 19,968,822 of NC_142187.1, forward strand.
CATGCTAAATGTTGTCCGATACTCTTCTAGTGTTGCTCCTTCATGATATTCTTAACAGTGTGGCTCCTCTGACTTATAATACTCATCTATCCTAAAAGCCAGTCAAGTGTCTTCTTATTCCCTAATCAAAGTATAGCAGGCAAGCACTATCTGGTAAATATCCACAACCCGTTTGATTAATTATCACCACCTTGGTGTCCTGCAGAGACACCACACAGTGAAATCAACAAAAACGGAAATCTTTAATTAGTTAGTCCCCTTGCATCCCTACCCTCATCCTCTCCCCGCCACCTCCTCACACCTAGCTTGCTGAGTAGGTCAGTCCTCAGGAGCTATTCAAGGCCCAGGCTCATTACCAGGGGTATTTTAGCCCCTGTTGAACCAACACATCTGGTATCAGCATGTCCTTCCTGCTGTAAAAATAGGTGTGTCCTGTCCAAAGGAGAAGGCATGAAAGAGACATGTGGACATGCTAAGCTGCTACTTTTAGCCTCCAGATGCTCAGAATATACTTCAAACCAATGGGCTGCTAACTACCAGTTCATCAACTTTAGCAGACATTTTAAAAATGCACAACAGATAATTCAGGAATAGGGATATCAAGACTTAATCATTAATTGGTAAACTGCAGAGAATATTTTTGACTAGTTTCACATGTTTGTCCATTGATTCATTTTGTAACTCATCAGCTTACTGCACCGCTCACCACTCAGGTCTGGTGGGAGCTAACATTTGCCAGCGGTGTCACTCATTTGATGATTACAGCATGTAAAGCTGACCAAACAGTGTTGCTGTGGAAATATTATGCTCATCCTGCAGTCTCCTCCGAAGTAACCCTGGTGACTAAGTGGCTAAATTTTGAGCCACAAACCCCCTTTAGCATTGTTAACTGCCGTTAGGTCTGCCAGCGCCATTAGCGGTGCCAGTTTGGCTAGTGTGCTAACATAGTTAACAACGCTAAATGGGTTTTGTGGCTCAAAATGAAGCTGCTTGCTCACCAGGAGACGTAGGAGGAGACCAGAGGGTGGCCGCCATGTCTCTGCAGCAAGGCCGTCCCGCCGCTGGAACGCAAGCAGTTTCATTTTGAGCCGTGAAACCTTTTTTATAATTGTTATCTATTTTAGCACCACTGGCCATGCTAACATTACTTATGGCACTAACAGAGTTAACAGTAGTTACCAATGCTAAAGACCGTTTGCCTCAAAAAATGGAGCTGCTTACTTAGCAGGATGCTCTAGGAGGAGATCGAAGGGTGGGCTGTTGGGTCAGGACGGCATTACGGCTGGTGCACAGTGCAGAGCAGCAATGGCTAATGTTAGCTAACCAGTGGAGACTAGAGGGTCGGCAGTGGGCACTATGTTCCACTATGTTCACGTGACTAGCTGGCCTTCTGTCAGCAAAGCCAACAGAAAATAAAACAAAAAGTCAAGACATTTACATACATCACAAAACATTAAAATTTCACTCCCTCTAATTGGATAGCATTAAAATTCACTGAGTCAATGGAGCACTAGACTAAAAAGAAAAGCAAACTTCATGTTATTTTTTTTCTTAAAAATTCAGCAGGTTAGTTACCAATTATAGGTGTCAACTTACTGAAAGCAAAATACACCAAAACTGACATCCATATTACGGACAGAAAACAACAAGCCTCTACCTATTTTTCATGTACGGTCAATTAAAATGGCAAGGTAGAGCATGTTCGAGAGCAATACTAATAGGGCCCAAAAACAGAGAAGCACAGGGAATAGGCCGCAAGGCTTGAGTTATTTCTACTGCCATTAGGTCCCAGGGTAGCTGGCCTATATGCTGCTAGTGCTCTTGACATGGGCCCTTGACATGTTCCCATCTGATGTGGCTGCCAAGAGGGCTGAGCCTCACGACCTTGAACAGACGCATGGTAAACTTGTTTGGACACAAGCACACGTGTAACATACAGAAATACATGAGGATATAGTAGTCCACATTAACCTTTCCTTACGCATAAATACACATACATTCATATTTCTACATACCTGCACCGATGACCTCCTCGATCTTGACCGTGGAGACATCAATTTCCTTAGCGAATTCTCGCACAGCTTCGTTCGGGTCTTCATAGGTAAAGGGATCAATGTAGATCTTCATCCCCGGGGAGCCTGAGAAGTGGGTCGGGCAGCCCAGTGGGGAGGGGCAGTTAGACATGTCGGCTCGCAAAGAGAGTTCTAGAACAACCAAAGTGCTAAATGAGCTTTCCAGAAGAAGACACTGTTCTTTGTTTTTTCTTCCTTTGGCTATTGTCTAGTGTCAACGACTGATTGCCCTAGAAGTCGTAGCCTAGATCACAGTGTGACACAGCATTTCTTACAATCACTACAAGCTCTTAACAGCTGTAAATGATGATAACTCCATTTGCTCTATGGTCCTCCTCAGAGACAGGCAAGAGCACTACAGTATGCAAATTGATATTCGCACATATTGCACATATTAAATAGTATATCGGTGGGTTATTGCAGGAGGAGCCTCTGTTATGAGTAGAGCAGACAACAAAATGGTGGTTTGATGATTCAGTTTTTAAAATGGGGAAGCGAACCGGAAAAAAAAAAAACAGAGAGAAAGATGAAGGGAAAGATGAAGGGATGGGGGTATATAGAAAGAGTAAATGTAGACAGATTTTTTTTATCCTTTTATCCCTTACCCTAGCAGTCTCTGCACTTTGATAGTGGTAGAACCAATTTCCCCACAGCATCTCCCTATAGGAGCTCATAAAGAGATAAAACCACTGCGCTATCAACTAGCTCTTTATGCTGCTCTGCAATAGGTGACTCAGTTCACAGACTGGAGATGCCTGCAAACGGAGGACAGATTTTAAGCGTCGACAGGCCGTGTGGGGAAGGAGTGCCGAAAAACACTTGTAAACAAATTCAATACAAGCTGCCACATGATGGACATTACGGCGAGCGAGCAGACGTCAAATCATCATTTCTACACTGACACCCAAGGGCAGCCCTCTTTCTCAGAGCTGTTTAGTCAAAATCTTGGCAGCTATGATTGGAATAAACCCATCTCCATCAAGTCAATTTGTGCCTGCTTATTTGCATGAGCCATGTTGAGAGAGGGAGGGGTCTCGGGAGATGCGAGGAGGATAAGGTCTGGTCTTGGAGGGATCAAGGTGACTCACCTCGCTCTTGACTAGAAGCTGATTCTAGTTACCGCACTAATTGCCTTGAACCCTGCCTGTGTGAACGTAATTGCTCATTAGAGATTCCATACAGATTGGATTCAAGTTAATCCATCAGAGGGTTTACAGCTTTGCATTCCTTAAAGTCGTTTCATTTACAAGTGTCGCCAAGCTGCTCGCACACAGCAGCACCACTGGGCGGGACTCAAAATCTCGGCAGGGAGCGTACACAACGACAAACATATGAGAGCACACAAGCACAAATCTCAAGCACACATGCGCACACACTACCTACACATACCCATTACTTTCAAATTCAGAGTCTTGAGGCCACGTTCATATATAATTTAAAATGCAAACAGTTTATCTCTCTCTCTCCCTGTGGTACAGCCCTGGTTAACTGGACTCATCTTTTTATGGCCATCAGATAAAAAATTGATTTCTGCTTAAATATTTTATAGGTCCTTCATTTGAGTGTATGAAGCAAATGTATCCAAACATCAATTCTATTTTTGCCAACATATAAAACAAAAAGCCTTTCGGGAGAGAATGCATGGCTGCTGCAATGACTCATGGGCATATAACACATAACTTCATACCTTTTTCAATTAAATTTAGCATAAATAGGAAAAATGGACAAACTCATAAATTTAATGAATTTGGATTCTAGATCTCAACAAATTCCCGAGGCTATGACATAATTGCTTTTGCGGTTGAGCGTATTTAGTTGACCTGAATTATAAATGACAGTTTACTGCACTGCACTTAACCATGTTATTTTCACCAATGTCCGGCATTTAGGCTGTTATTAGTCTGCCCTGCTCGTTTACTAAATGGCCCTAATGTATCCACAAATCAACCGTACGGCAGTAATGCTTAGATTAATCTATTACTGGCTTTGGGTAAAATCAAATTACTGGTCCAAGAACACAGAGTTTACTTATTGCCTAAAGACAAACAGCAATGTCTGTCAGTGAAACAGTAGTTAGATAAATGCTCATCGTTTTAAGTTAAAGGAATTCTTTCATATGTTAGTTCTCTCACCAAAGAAACATAATTTCTTCTAATTCCGTTTGCCTGGCAATATTTGTAATTAAGCAATTGCAGTATATAATAATTATATGTTTTATGTGATTATCCACTTTTGAAAAATCAACATACACAATTGCAGGACACTGTAAGCCTGTAGTCCCATTTCATGTCAGCCCGAGATGCACACTAATCTATTCTGTGGCTCTGTGAATATAATGAGTTTGAGTTTATTTCCTAAACACAAACTAATTATCCGTCGTTTGATGTCAGAAAATCATTTGTCAGACACACGCTGCAGCTTATTAGCATGGAAATCACAGTGGGGATCTAAAAATTGTGCGGGATTAACAGCCACATTTGTATAGATGTTAGTTTGGGTTTATCAGGCCCGTGGTGCCTTTTATAAGTCACTATGTGAAAGATATTATTCTGATCAGCAAAAAGGGTTTGACCTTTATGACTAAGGAGTCATTTATGTTCAACGTTAGATACAGAGACGGAAATGGAGATAGACGGAGCCTTTGTCCGTTTCCTGAAAGCTTATGGGTATGGACAAAATGGACCAGTACTAGTAGTACTGGATAATGTGGGGGCAGTGCAGCGTGAAATGGATGCATTTTTTGGGGTTTTTTTTACACAGTATATGAGCATATATGAGCCTTTAGGATGAAGGGTGATGAAAAGTGTCCTAACAGTGTACAGATGCTTACCAATTGTGTCAAACATGTACTCCACAGCCAACTTTCTAAATTCACATGAATGCAGTGTGCAGTGGCATCAAAAAAGAAGCAGCTGAAGTATAAACATATTTAGCATCTAACAATAACTAGATCTGTTGAATAGGTTTCCAAATCTCATTCAGTGTGAGTGCCAGATGCTAAAACAACAAACAACAGCTGAAGCTACAAAGCACCAAACAGGGTTCGAACATTAGCGATCTAAAGATGTGTTGGTAGTCATATGCAGAGAAGCATTAGGGCATGCAGTAAACATGCAGCGCTTAGAAATGTCTGTCTGTCTATTAATTAGCTGGTGTTGACGAGTTGTTGATGTGTGGAAAAGCGTAACAGGGAATAGACGCACTGAGAAAAAAACTGTAAATGCTCAGATGCAGTGAGGTGTGTATAATGTGCTGGGATGAACGCTCGTGGTGCTGATGATGCGATGATGTGTGCAATTAAAACAAAAAAAATAATGCATCCAAGCCACACAAGCAGCACTTGAATCATCTGTGGGAATGATGTGTGTGTTCATGCGTGTGTCCCAATCTGCTTGTCATGACATCCCACCCAGTGTTTGGTGTAACGTTAGAGGTCTCATTTTCATAACCACGACTTTGCAAGAGCTGCATAACTGAATTTACAGTGTGAACAGCATCCCTCTTGACGCCTGTCACATTAGGTGGGCTGGGAATGAGGAGACATCACCTGACGTGTGTGGCAACAGCTGGAACAGTAGGCAGCTGGGTGAAAGCCGGCAACACACTTTTTTGGAGATTCACCCAAAACAATTGGCTGAGCCATGCTATTTAATTGTTGCGTTGAATACTGTAATTACAAAACTGCCAGTCAAATCTTGAGAGAAAAGAATACAACAATGCATCATGGGGTTGGGGGGGTGGGGGGATTACTTCATGAGTGTTGGCGGTGTGAGGGTTGAAGGAATAAACCTATGAATAGGATCCCTTATCAGCGTTTTATTTCCTCTCCACTTCATATTGCCTATTTGATGATTAGGGCTGCAAGCGTCTCTGATCTTTTGTTTATTTTCACCACTCATGTTAATTGCATTTGGTTTTTCCAAAAGATAGCCGGTGACAAAACTGACTCTTCAGCCCACAGCAGGTTTAATGAGCCCCCGGCTGGCACTGCTGGAGCTTTGACACAAAGTAACTGTGTTGAAACGCTTTGCTGTGTCAGGCTCAACAAAACTCTATCCCCTCCAGTGAGCCCCTTTTCAGACTGCTAGGTCGGCAGTACACAGGCCTTTCATTTGAGGTACAAATCTCATACACACCCCTTTTGTCTGTATGTGTGTGTAGGGTGTTATATGTGTGTCCCTCCAGGCTCCTTTCCCTCATCAGTCGGTGCCAGGGGAGTGCTTGAAACATGACTCAATCACGGCTATCGTACAGCCCTGAGAGATGACATGTCAGTCAGTGTCATTGTGTAAAGGAAGGAAAATGTCTTTTACATCCAGACGCCTGCTGCCTCAGGTAATTTATCTTTTACCAAACCTCCTTTCCATTAGTACATTGTGTACATGCTTTATGTACACGTCCTATGTCGCACATGATATGACAGCAGTAGAGAACTGGAAAAAGTAGAAAATGGAGGTGCAGCAAATATCAATAATTGTGGCAACACTCAGAAAAGACTAAATCTCCATCTAGGTAGCACTATCCTCTTTATGTTTTACTTTTTTTTTCCATTAGAATTTGTGGTATATCTTGAGTAACTGGGTCATGATTTCTGGAAAACAACATTGCTGTTGAGTTTTTTAAATGTACTTTTTGGCACTTTGAGCACAAGAAAGCCAAGTGCCATATAGTTCCACTATACTGGAGAGAAGGCAGACAACTCAACAGATGATATCTGCAACTCAAACCAAAACAATCTAGACTGCTTAGTAGCATTACAGGTGAAAGACATTTTTTATGTTATTTTGTGGTGAACTGTCCCTTTAAACTGCATCTGCATCTAAATTAACGCAGCAAGAGAAAATCATACTAATTGCCTGAAAACTGCCCTGATATTTGGAGAGTAGCTAAATCTTGTCGGAAATACGAAGAATATGTACAAGGAGGAATATCAAAAAGACCATGTGTAAAATAATCTATCAACCAATTTTGGCATGGTGTATTAAAGGACAAATAAATATATATTTTTAATTCTTATTATTTTAGTTACTAAAAGTAATTTATGCACCAAATGTATCAAAGATTGGATTAAATTTGTAGTAGGAGTGGTGAAAAATATTGTTCTGCTCATGCAGAAATTTGCGTGGGCTGAACTAATGCATTCATCTTGAACCATGAAATCCAGGAAACGTCTCTGAGTTCACGAGATATGGGCCAAAATGTTAAGTGCTTCATAAAAAGCCATATGGCCACCAAAATCTGCCAAGTGGTTCTCGAAATATTCAGCAAATTAACAGACAAACTTAACATATGGGATGAAAAACCAACTACTTCAGCTTATACTAGTTAAAGTTATTAGGATGGACTCACCTCTTCCAGTGCTGTAATGTTGCAGCTTGTCACTGTACACCGCCTCCTTGGTGTATGCCCTTTTCCTGAGGGAGCGATGAATATTGAGAGAGTAAAAAAAGAGAGAGAAGAGAGACAGAGAGATGACAGGATGAAAGGAAGTGTAAACGAGGGCTTATTACTCTTCATGTTTCTCTGTATGGCCTGAAAATGACGTGGCTGAAATTGAATCAGTTGCAGAGGGTTAGCAATGGCAAATGAAGTTTATGAAAATGAGCTGATTTTTAATTAGACCTTGATAGGATCTCTCTGCTTTTCATCTGTCTCCTCTGCCTCGGCATCAAAAGAGCGCGGCCTGTTTGATGAACACTTTACTTGCTCAAAGTTGCACACAGCTCTGCAGAAAATTCGACTTTCATATATTTAAAGCAGAGCAAGATAGGAATGCGACAATGTGACTAACTGCTGCAAAATTAAATTGGCTTGACTTAAGTAAGTTAACAGGGCAAAGTAGTAGAATTATGGTCTCTGTGGAATTGAATATTCAATTTGAAGTATGTCAACTTGGCTTTCCTTTCAGTCAAAGTGATTGCTATTACTAAAAGCACTATGAGTTCATACATGGAGCTCACATGATGTATGTTTCAAAGTATGACCCAGGGATGTGGCTACTTCACTAACACTAAACGTCTCAAAAACATACTTTACTGGACGAGTTTCAGTATCAAAGAAGGTCAATGTCACTGTGGAATTTCAATTTGACATAATGTATTATATGCAGCATAGTCATATATGGTTAGATTCTGATTTGAAAAAAAGTGCAATCCATTACAATGTGACGGAAATCCATCTTCATGCTGTGTTGTCATCTGTCTTTCAATAGTTATTGACAAATGGAGGAGTGTGTGGGCCTTCTGTATTGTAAGCATAGGTTATTATTAATATTTGCAACAGCTCCCCTGGAAGCTTTATGCTATGGCAAAAGTGGGATAGATTTCTTGCTACTGTCTTTTTAAGGAGAAAAACTTGGGAGCATGAAAAACAGAGTGGACAAACATAGCAATGCTGCCACTCACATTGCAGCAGTTTCTGCATCAATTGTGAGGGCCCCCCTAAATACACGGTATTTCACCTGGACATGGTGCTTTAGCGTCATACAGAGTGTTGTATCACCAATGTGCATTCTTGGCTTACACTGGGTTGTATTGGTTGCTTTTTGGATAGGCTGACAAAATTGTAACCTAGAAAGTTGTATATCAACTTAATCTTAGCTTTAACTTTCAATTAAACATGCAGGGGACCTCAAACCTAACTTTAACTTTAAACAGGAATTTACAAAGATGAACACTAATATTTTCTCCTTATACTACTGGCACAGCTGTGACCATCACTAGACTTTCCTGCAGATTTTTACTTGACTTTTACCTGACTACTGATTAGTTCTAAAATTGACCATCATACAATTATACTGGAAAATATTTACAAATAAACAGCGCTAAACAACACTAGCATTTAGACTGAATAAATTATGTCCAACCACAAAAATTCTACTCAGATGGCAGTCTGCCTTGTAAACCTATTTGAACATCTATTGATGCAGGGTACTGCACTGACATCAGAACACAGACCATCAATTTCCATTTACATAGATATGAGACCAAATATACAAATAATACAAAAACATATATATCTCAATTTGCCTTCATACTTGACATTCATCAAATCAACTGGTCTCGTATTGTATGTGTGTATATGGGCTGTACCTGACTCAAACAAATCAGATTTGGCAGTTCAGTATGACTATTCAACAATTTTGTTTTCCATATGCAGTTTTAAAGTTTGAATGGGCTCTGTGGGACATTCAGTGTGACAGTGTATATAATATAGTAAACAAGCTAACAGGGCTGAAGACAAATTGCAAATGTGCAACATTATTTTTTTACAGACACTAGAAACAAAAGCCAGATACTGCAAGCAATCTCAGTCAACTGACGGGTCTCCGACTGATAATTCAAATCTCTGACTTTAAGCAGCAGCCCTAGTATGTATTATTCATTGAAGTTTGCCTAATTTTATAAGCTTTACGTATAAAAACCTGCCCATACTTTGCCTCTAATTCCAACTTCTCATTTTCATCAGAGCACAAAGGTGCATGCAGGTTATCATATAAAGTATGAACGCGTGCTCAGAGCAGGGGCTGAGAAAGTCATGGAGCTTGGCGTGCATTACTGCATCCAGCGAAACCACATCCATCCGGGTGAAATAACAAGCTTTAGGAAGTACCTTGTTGCAAAGGACAGAAAAATGAAATGTGGTTACCTGCTGCAAACGATGGAGATAGCAACAAGGGAAACAATAAAGACCACTCCTGCAGCCGCTGACCCCGCAATCAGAGGAAGCTGCTCCCTCAGCTCAGACTTGAAGTCATCTGTGTTGCAAAAAGAGAAGGGCAGAAGTTCAGACATTAAGAGTAGCTTAGGTAGTGCTTAAGGAGCATAACTGTGTTTATTTTGGAGGTGTGTATGTGTGTGTGTTTGGGAGGCAAAGGGAGCAGAAAAGGGAGAGCAGAATGGTTGGACTGGGTGTACTGATGGATAAAGAAAACATATAGATCTCTCTGCTGAGGGGTGCTGACTGAAATCCGGCGAGCTTTAGCAAGACTGACTGACAGGTTGTGTTTGATAAACCTGGAGAGAGACAGAGAGACAGAGAGTGACAGAGAAGCATAAAGCTGATGGTGAGACAGAGTGAGGGGCGCCTCTCAGCTTTCAGTGCCGCAATACCTGTCAGAGACGAGCGGACAAGAGAGTGCACCTTGGAATGTTGTTTCTCAGGTGTTGAAAAGGAAAGTCATCTACTGCCAATCACACATGCAGCCCAAACATGTTTTTTGCACATAGCCGGGCATGGTGGTGGTTCAGAGGCGGCTTAAATGCCTAAAAACCCGACACAGCAGAATCCTCGGTTATCTTTTTGTGTGCCTGTCTTCCCGCGACTCTGGCACCAGCAAACACTGTAGTTAAAGCAATGCACGATTTAGCATGCTGCAGGCAAATCAGCAGCTTCTAAATCCAATCCCCCGTGTAGAATGGGCCTATTGGATTAAAGTGATAAAGGGAGAACTAATGCATCTTCGAAGCAGCGTGAGAGCTGGGATATATGAGGAAACTCAATGTGACAGGAATTGCTCACTCTTTTAACTTGTACATTTATCAAGTGTGTTTCAAGCAAACAGTGTGAATGATGTTCCGGCTTCTCAAGCTTCCAGGCAGTCTTCCTGTTCTCTTTTGATGCATATTAGGCATGAGGGGTCCAGATAAATCTCCCCTTCACCCATATGAGAATAGTGATTTTCCCTGACAGCCAGAAATCACACAGCTACCTGTTCTTGTGGTAAATAGGCTCCTATTACAATCAGTTAGTTAGCAGGGCCTCAGCCTATTACAGAACTGGAGAACTGTAACATCAGTAACCCTACTGATGAACCAATCAACTCTTTTTCATCACATCTGTCAATCACATCTGCGCTGCTTGAAGGTGTGTGTGTGTTTGTGTATGTGAGAGTGGCAAAAGGACACCTTGTGGAGGTGTATGAAAACGTGGTGACAGGAAAACAAAAGGGATTATATGTTTTGAGACGTGGAGGAAGAGCGGTGGTTGAGTGGCGAGGTGGTGCCTAAATGAGATGGAGGAGCGACTTGACAGGGGGAAGGGGAAACCTGCAGAGGGGCAGGAGGTGGAGCTGTGGGTATGATTGTCAGCAGTTCTCTAGCATCTGCTGCTGCTGCTAATTGCCCTGACGAATGTCGTGCCATGGCAGCGAGCCAACGGATGAACTGTAAACAGTGCGAACGAGCGCGAAGCGCATGCATGCGTTTGAGGGGAAGATAATTTGTGACCGTGAGGGCGATGCAAAGGGGCCGTGACTGTGCCACTACATCTGCTCTGAACGGGTAAATAGCCACAATGATCACCTTCATCATCATTATTATTATCCCTCCGATCTTACCCTCCCTTAAGATCATCACTGTCTTATTCATCGTTACCATTTTCATTAACGGAATTAAATGTGTAAAAGTCACGCCTGTCTTTGATACATTAAGAGCTTTGGTTACATGTGCAGTGCCAGACCAAGCAGATTCAGTTGCCTGCACAGTAAAGAAATACAGTATGTGCAAATTTTGTCATCTTCCTTTTTTCTTACTGTACCCCAGATCGCTTTTCATTTTCTCTTATTCTAACAGTCTCCACATACACTTCACCTCCCCATCAGTGATCTAACACCTGGTTCTTCAACAGGGAGGCTGGGACCCCTTGGGAGTCCTCAGGGTTACTGAAGGTGGGGACGCCAAAGTATTGTTTGCTACGTTTTTTGAAAGGTTTTTAATTCCTTCTCAAAAATTAATCTTTGATCTTTGTGAAAGTGGAGTTTCCGCTCTCAGATACAGGTCAAGTCTACAGCCTGAGGGAAATATAGCTTTCTGCTTGACAACTATAGAATGTAAAAATAATAGACAAAGCTACTGTCAATCATTGGCTTTTAGTAGTTTAGCATTTTGGTTGTCGCCATCTTGTAGTTCTTGAGCCAGAAGTCACCATATTTAGGTGGGAGGCTGGCACGATGGAGGAGTGATAGGTGGATCTGACTGAGAAGCCAAGGACATTATTGGCAGACAGCCTGTCACTCAAAGCAGCCAATCCTTAAATATGTGTAACTTTAAGCCTTAATAAAATGTAAATGGGTGAGTTACATAGAAATTCACCCCTTGAACAGTTGTTACGAATGTTAAAATTATCTTCAGAAACTTTTTTTTAAAGGCTGTAAACATGTTTATTTCTGCTATAAAGTTGGACATTTTGACACAGTTGCCTATCAGGACTCTTTCGGACTCTCTTTTGAAGCCAGCCTCAAGTGGCCATTCAACAAATTGCATTTGCGCTGTCTCTTTTTCAGGTAAGGGGTCCTTGGCTTGAAAACCATCTGATCCCTGATCTTGCATGATCTGACTGTGATGATCATTCACTTGTGAACACATTAAGGTGAACTGCATTGCCAGAACTAGAGGCGGTATCCCTACTACAGACTGACCGTTAGATAATGTTTCCCTTAGGCTTAATTTTTTTCAAATTTCAGAGAGAAAAAGAAAAGAACAGTTAGGGGAGAATTGTGGTGCCTCCTCTCTGGGTAATGCCCTATGCAGCCACCTATGTCGCTTATAGGAAGATCCACTACTGCACACATGCATAATACTAGTCAGGCAAAGCACAATGAGGCAGCACTTTGGCAAATCTTGTGAATGCCATCCATTCACATGTTTAATCCATCCAGACGGAATCATGCTGTGTTAATTTTAGCACTGATTTTACAGCCTGGCAAGTCTATGAAAAAGTATTACATGAAGAAGCGACACGCAACGCCACCACCGCCAACCCTACACACACATACATACACACACACACACACACACACCTCCTTGCACTTCCACTAATAAACTTAGTTCCACAACCTTGCCAGTGGAGCAGGTGTTTCAGCTCCTCTTCAGCCCCTTTCCCTCTCCAACAATCCAGCCCCCCCATGGCAAAAAAATTAATCTCATCAACTACTAATCACAGCTATGCATTCTGGGACGGCTCTCCAGCAACAGAAGGGCCGGGTGAAAAACCAATTAGCTAAGCATTTTGGATCAAGCACAGTTAGTTGCACAAACAAAAGACACTCAGCGTTCTACATATTCAAAGAACCCACACACGCACACACACACACTTGAACCTGACCGTGAAGGAAATTAATTTAGCTGTAGAAATAGAAGTGCAATCAAACATTACGGTTCCCCTCTAGCTCACCTACTAATAATAATGCAACAACAAATACAAAGAGCGACAAGAGTGTTAGAAAGAGTTAGGGCGTATGAGTGTGTGTGTGTGCGCGTGTGTGTGTGTGTGTGTGAGACAGAGAGAGAGACACAGAGGGATAGAGAGAGACGGAGTGAGCTGTTTCTCCTGGCTCGGCAATCCTTACCATCTGTGAGGGTTTGGAAGCACATCTTGCTGCTGTATTTGCCAAAGCCAGCCACAGTCCTCGCGCGCACCTGTACCACGTAGACTGTCCCCGGCCTGAGGCCCTCCACGCGTGCAGTGTTAGTTTGGCTTCGCAGGATGGTGGAGTTAATCTCTGCATGGTCCTAAAAGGAGCAACAGACACACCAGGAGCAAGTGACTTAGAGAGAAGATGTCAGCGGGAAATTGTTTAACTGCACAGTTAAGAAATCTGGTGAAATGAGATACAGTGGTGGTAGCAGGAGTTTGGCAGTGAGAGAACAACAAGAAATATTAAGCGTAGTATATTCAGGAAATAATACTTAGAAAGTGGAGCAAATTTCGAGAAAATCAGTTCAGGTTGTGTAGTTGTTGTAAATCAGAGTTACAGGAAATGTAACTTAAACAACACTGACAGAGGATGGATGGAAACAGTAGATAGAGAAAAATAGATAAACAGAGGAGACAGAACGGAGTTAAGGGTAGTAAAGCTCTCCTAAAAATTATGTCTTAAAGGTCCATTTAAACAGCAAGAGATGATGCATTTTTCTTCCAGTTTTTAATAAGGCTTTGGTCAATTTGAACTTCAAATACACACACACACACACACACACACACACACATCCACACACATGCCATAATTCCCACTCATATGGTAACACACGTACAATATGTTAATTAAAGACAATCATTTCTTGCAAATTACAAAGAGCAATAGCTGCGCCTGAACAGTAATAGAATAGCATTGCATATTTGTCTCCTCAGATGTGCTTTATGAGGCAGTTTAATTACTGCAAGAAGTTTGACATTACATCCTCTTGTTTTGTTATTTGAAGTAGGTTGCCTTTTAAAGACAACGGCAGGCCAGTTCCACCCACAGAAAAGATTTTATTTTTTCATTAAAGGGAATGCTATAAAAATCGGTGCTGTGTGTAACATTCTATCTCGGCGCATGCTCACTTTTTACAGCTGACTATCTGTTAATATCATCTCAAAAGTGGTTTTCTCGCATGCATGTGTGCGTAGCCGTCCGTTATGCAAATGACCGTGGGTCCTGCCCTCCAGATCCTGTATCTCTGTCTTTTTCTCTCCAGGCTCAAGAGAGCCAGTCAGGCAGTCGGCTGCAGTGTAGTTTGGGGCTTGCTGGAGGTATCTGATACAGTGGATCAGTAATTACTTAGGCCTGTCACCTTCCCATAACCCAGAGTGAATATGACAGCCAGAAAATAAGACTGCACCTACACTACACCCACCACTGCAGGCTGCTGATAGCTAGATGCAGACTTACTGTAGAGCGGGAGGGGGGGGGGCAGTTGAAAGTGAAGGGACAGAATTCTCGGTGTCAGTAAAACGCTTGGTAAACACACTGTTGTTTAATGCTGGGCTGCTCTTATAATACATGTGTGACTGAGAAAATATGAATAACAAACCTGAGTGTGGAGTGGGAAAGGAAGATAGGCGAGTAGGAAGCGAGGGAGGGAGGGAGGAGGAAGATGATGGCAGGAAGCGATAAGAAACTCTAGGCAGAAGCAACCCACATCGAAATCATTATCCAATCTGATTGGTGTAATTGAATCATTCCGGTTGCTCCGTCATTGAGCAGACGGAGCAACCCCACATAATGATTTGTGCAATCACATTAGCTCTTATTGGACACTCTGGGCTTGATGAAGACAAATGTTTGGGCTTGGGATGGGAGAGCATCACACCAGCAGGCTTTCGTTCTATTTCTGAGAGGAAAAGAGATGTTTATAAATGGAATGCTGGATGTAACTGGGTTTAGAGAGTTTAATCATCTTGTGGACCTTTTGTCCAGGAGATCACACAATCTGTCATCTCTCCGATGTGCTGCATACAAATACTTCTGAAATTTGACTTTTGAGAGGCAGCTTGTGCATTTTGAAAGAGCTGCAGAAGACATGAAGCCCCCTGAGAGACCATAGCCATGGTCACCTATTCATCTGGTATAAGACATGGTTGAGTGCACACGGACCATTTGGGGTCAGGAGCTGCCGACTCCTGCTATCAGTCTTCCTGCATTTCTCAGGACCACACCCCCATCTGTTGAGTTTGAATGGAGGACAGGTGAGTAGACAGATGGCAAACCTCCAATGGGAGGGAGAATCCCTTGAGGGAGCACCAGTTAGGAATGGCCCTTTCATGCTGCCAGTCAAATAGGGATTATGTGACACACACATACACACATTCACACCCACATCTGCCACTTAAAAATGAGCTGGCATTTGGCACTCCAGCAGGTTAGGGGATAGCCAATAAAAGGCCATGCCAGGAGGGACTTCCAGCCACGAGAGGTCCTCTCCTGCTGCCAGTCAAATGGGGATTATGAGGACCACACCCTAACTTGCTAAATAAAGACAGAGCTGCAGGTGGGGAGGCAGATGGCAGAGCAGCCAATCAAAAGCATTGCCAGGGGTGACAGACAGGAAGCGCCGCAGGGAGTTTGGGCTCTGCAGCATTCAGTAAAATCACTGAGACAAACTTAGCAAGAAGTCTTCCTAATACATATTGTTTATTGGTTGCTTTCTCAAGATGTGCAATAACCACCTTAAACTACCACTTGGACGTGGAACCACATTGAGAACCGATGCTGGACTGTTTAATTGGACCCATTTTAAAGGATCGACTACATTTGCGGGATGTACTCCATTAGCACTGGATCTATTATAATCATATTGCTGGATTGCTGGAAGTCCAATATTTTTTTTCTTCTTCTTAAACGTTCAATTCATTTTTTTGGTAATTGTCAATTTCCTACCAATTACCATTGCACTGCCTGCAGAGGGGAGATCTCTCTTTGAATTTCCTTTCTGCCACTTTCTGCCATCTCCCACTTATTTTGTGAGGTTTATTTTTTTGGGGAGGGGGGGTTCAAGTCAAAAACCATTACTGTTGTGGGCCTGTATGGTGTGTGTGTGTGTGTGTGTGACTGCGCACACGGGCGCGTACGTGTGTGCATGCGTGGATCGGTTTTTCAAAAAATGCCAACCACCCAAAATGGACAGCATGGCCACTTGGCTCAAAGACAGGCATGGTGTCTACCATGTGTCCTCTTCACAGGCTCACACACATGCACACATGCACACATGCATGCACACACACACACACACACACACACACACACACACACACACAAAGAAAGGGAGGAGGGGTATGTATGAGGGAGAACAATCTAATATTATGTTTGTAAATTGGAAATGAAAGAAATAACTCCCTCCAATTAATGTTAAAATTAAAATATATTGCCTGAGGTAAAAAAAAAAAAGAAAGAAAGGAGGGGAAAGATAGGCTAACAATTTAAATCTTAGAGACTAGATGGGTTTTATTACTAAATGCTAAAATGATAC
Organism: Plectropomus leopardus; assembly: GCF_026936395.1. Classification (NCBI taxonomy): domain Eukaryota; kingdom Metazoa; phylum Chordata; class Actinopteri; order Perciformes; family Serranidae; genus Plectropomus; species Plectropomus leopardus. Next base: position 19,985,623 of record NC_142187.1, read on the forward strand.
TAAAATGATTACCTCATGAATTCTAATCTAAAATGAAAATGGTAATTATTTTGTATGGAAATACAATGGCGATAACATCTGATATTAAAGACCATTTAAGCTTCTTAATCGTTTTCGGAAATAAAGAAACTAAAATAATGCAAAAAACATTTAATTGCCAAACGACAACAAAATAAAAGATTTTCCTCTCATTCTAATTCTGCAAGGCCAACGGCTAAACACTAGCGAGCACGGTTAGAGAGAAGTGGGAAGGATCATATTATCTATAGAATCATTTGAAGGGAAATGTATTTGCTCCAGCATTTTCTGTTAGTTTTTCTTGTTCTTTGCAGCCACCTCCTTTTTGAGATGACTCTTTGTATGCGTTTGGTTCACCTGGAGACTAACAAGGAGGCCTGAGTGAGCGAGGTGGGAGACAAACAAAGAGGCAGAGAAGAAGGGAGTCTGAAGGAGGAAATGTGAATACCCTTGCAGGGGGACCGAGGGAGGAGTGCCGCACAAGTCCTGCTTTTCAGAGGTTCCATTAAAAATCTAAACTTGTCTGTGCAACATCTGTGTGTCCCTACAAAAGTGTTGTGGTTGACTCTGAAGGCTGGCAGGGAGAGAAGAAAAGAATAATAAATACTTTCTCCTGGCTTCTCTTCTGAGGAATTGCTAATTGTATGTAAAGTACGAGGGGGATTTCAGAGTGCCAAAATTGCAGATGGTGCTACGGTCAGTACCCTGCAGAACCCGATGATACGCTGTAAACTTGGATTTGCTCTTGAATTTCTCACATTGTTGCATGACAGCACTGCTGCCGTCCAGAGGGGATACACCTGAACTAGTGCTGACACTCACACACAGCCACTGACACAAGTTCACAGACTCATGCACACACCAACACACACAACTCCATCAGTAACCAGAGCCAGTGGCTGCTCTGCTCCAGCCTTAATGGAAGGCCTGACCTCCGCTATGCTGAGTTATTTCCACCCTCCCCAAATTTTCAGGCAACCAGAGTAAAAAAGGGAAGAAGAAAAATGGAGAGACCGGGAGCATGGAATTCTACTTTTACTCTGAAAACCTTTAATTCATTTCATCTTGCTTGCCAATTTTTAGGGTCTCAGTACCACTTACTCTGTAATGAGGAGGTGGGTTGAAGAAGGGAGTGAAGCATGTTGAGAGAACAGCCTTCAGCACTCACTTCAGCACACTCAACCGTTTCCTTCATGTGACTACAGCCCAAACTGCCACTGCACTGCAGCATATTTCTTCTGTTTACCTTGCAATTGGTACACGAAAGACAGTGGTAACTTTCCCAAGATGTAAAATCCTGTCTGTGAGTATTACAGGCTGTTTGATGCCTGTGTTTTGGTGCCTCATAAGCCTTTAAACACATTAAACTGTTACTCAAACTGGACTTTCTGGATCTTGTTTCATTGTCTCACTGGTAGTTTAAACAACACACCCACACTGCCCCAGCCTCCTAAAAAGGACTGTTTTTGGTCTTAATCACTGCTAGATAAACAAAACAATGAAATTAAGTCACAGAACAGCATCGGCTAAGATGCATCTGTAAAATAGTAGCCACAGTTGTAGCTGCAAGTTCTGTGATGCACACTGATCATAAAAATAAAGCTGTATCGGTGAAATATTTCTGTGCCACTCATGTATATGGATGTGCCTATGTGCGAGTGAATAGGGCACCATCTTCAAACATGGCATCCAGTTCTTAATGATGCATCCATGTTTACATCCCAAAAGGACATTCAAAAGTTCCAAACTATCTGTGGACCTTTGTCCCATGACAACTCTAAATTGTATTACTTACTGTCTTCTATGAACTGTCAAATCAAGACAGATGTACCACAAAAATAATACGGAGGAAAACATAAAGTTACTGAAATGACCAGAATAACCACCTTACGGTTGTATTCCTTCATCAACCAGTCGAGTTGCAGTTTATATCACGTCTGTCTAGACTCATACAGTATGTAAACATGACAATACTTCAAATATAGATGATGCTGCAAAGAAATAACAAATTTCAAAACGTAAATGGTGGCTTTGACTTTTGATCACCAAATTCTAATCTGCTTATTGTTGAGTCTGATTGGACGTTTGTGCCAAATGTAAGGAAATTCCCTCAAAGCACTTATGGGATATTGCGTTCACCTGAACAGGATGTGACCTTGACTTTTGACTACCACCATCTAATTAGTAAATCTTTCAGTTAGTGGATGATTGTGCCAAATTTAAAGAAAATTTAAAGAAATTCCCTTAAGGCATTTTTGAGATATCACGTTTTGGAGATGGATGTAAAACCTGAAAATATAATTTATTTGGCCACAGCTTTTGTAGACATGGATGCCAAAAAAAAAAAGAAAAAGAAAAAAAAGTGGAATATTCTTTTATGATTACCCTGAGATATTACTCAACACAGAGTGTGACAATGCCATGCTGCTGGAGGAGTTGCTTTTGTAAATGGGAATGGGGGACCTTCTGTGAGATGAAGTGTACAGAGAGACAGCTCTCTGCTGTGCTAAGGACTAGCTGACTGTGCCAGGCACACTGAGACAATCAACTCCAGAACCATAACAGTGTGACTACTCTAAGATTAATACAGGCATTGGTGAGATGCATAAAAAAGAACATGAACATAGCAAGGCCATTTTTATATAAAAAGTCAATTTTATGACTGTATTATGCAGCCTATAAGTTACCCATAGCGCTGGGTAAAGCTGGGAACGTGTGATAGACATGGTGAGAAACATCCCTCCATAATTGCCTTTTATGACTAAAAGGCCATATCATCACTTTACGGCTGCGTGAAACTTCCAGATTTTCTGGACCTCTCAAGCATTCAGAGAATCAGTGGAGAGCTGGCAGGACTGACCTCGCTGGAATGCAGTTTAATTCCCTGCTTCATATGCAACAAGAAGGCTAAACATGCATGTAAGTAACCCAAGCCAAAGTGTGTGTCACTGAGAATTTATGCCGATTTTTCATCATGCCTGTGTATAATAAATCTTAACTGGTATGGAAATTACACACATGGCATTTAATTTGCCACCATCTGTTTTTTTTTCTTCTGAGGGTTGGTGCTTAATCAGGCACCAAAACACATCAGCAGTGACACTTTGGACAGCAGTGGCTGGCTGAGGGAAAGTCTGTTTAGAGCCTATAAAAAGCCTCGTCAGATCCAAAATACAGAGTGTCAAGGGAGGCCCACCAGTGTGGCAATCTCATCTTCACAGCTGAGTGTGCCCACAAAGCAATCACTCTGACTCACCCTCTGTGTCTTACGCACACTCACATGTTGGTGCAGTTTCTTGATACGGGGGGATATGAGCGTACAATAAGACAGAGGGAGACAGCGTAGAGCAAAACCTCTCCGTCACCTGTATCATCCCAGTGCAATTAGCAATCTTGTCCTCGTTAATTCACTAATTTGTGATTGCACCGTGCTCATCTATTTGTGTGAAGACATGCTACATAAACATCAATAGGATTAGGTTTCATTGATATTCATGAGCTAATGGGAGGCTGTATTAGTGTTATTTACACGACACTAAGCTGTCTGGCAGATAAGGTTTCTCAGGGCTATGGCAATCGGATTCAATTTCATGACCTGTGCAATGCCAGAGGGGGAAACAGCGAGCAATGCAGCTATTATTGGATAACTGAGTTTCCAACTGCAAACATAATTTAAAAACATGATTGTTGTTCTCTCCGATAGAAAATGCTTAATGTGACAAACACTATTCTAAGGTGGAGCTGTGAATATTGATCCACCAACCTTAGCCAAAATGAGTTTGTCTGAAATAAATAACTCAACAGAAAAAGAAAAAACATTTATAAAACTCTATTGATTTTTGTCTTTTTATGTGGAAAGCAGAACATGGGTAAAGGTGCACCAAGTCTCGCAAAAGTCTCAGCTTAAGATGACAAAGACTTGGGGAAAAATCTTGCATGACCAACCTTGCTATAACTATCGATCAGCTTTAGGAGGACAAACAAGGGCCCAAACAAAAAGCTAGAGTCTCCGATCTCTGGGTATCATTATGTCCAAGGGCCTTGGGAAAAGCCTACAGGTCAATACTGGTAGCAGCATAGGCGCTGTGGGGTAGGGCTGGCGACTTAATAAAGCAGACGTATTGTGTGTGAGCAGACGGGTCGATGTGACTCCCCCCAGACGCAATGCATTTTCACAGCGGGACAGGTTGCTGCACTGTGCAGAGTGGGCCTGGAGCAGAGGTCAACCTATTCACTTCATCAGCAGCAGAAACCAAAGAACAGTGGGAGAGATGGAGTGAACACAGTGAAAGAACATATTATCAACCCAGGGGACTCTGCTGACTGATATCTGGGACAGCTCAGATTTTTGGAGGGGCTTTACATGCAGTTTGTTATGCATGTGTAGAGTAAGAAACAACACCTACTATCTGAGATAGCGCTGGCACTTCACACAGACAAGCATACACTTAAGGGATACACTAAGTTACATCAGTTTTGCCTGATATTTGCCTTGTTTACTGCCATCAAAGACCTATCGACAAATACTCTGAAATTCACCCATAGCAATGGCCAATGCTTATATGTTATGTCAAATCGACTATACAGGAGCTACAAAGCAGGGCTCGAGACAAACAGCATCCCGATGAGAAGAGATGAACACGAAGGGATGCAGTTAAACTATCCACACGACAAAGAAAACACTCTGCTATTTCCCTTCTAATGGTAAATTGTGAACAACAAATCTGTGCTGACGTTGGCATGAGATCTAGTTAAGATCAACGGTTAGCAGCCAGGTGGCCGAAATTTACAGCTGACGAAGGCTACAATAATACTGCATTTCATTTACAACTGAAGTAGGAGGTCGGAGCTGGGAATGACGTCACACCGGAGTTGATCACTTTCTAGCACAAGTCGGTAAAGCAAGATGCTGTTAGTAATACCAGTTAATAAGAAGGCATTGCATTATATTTTGCAAACAAAAACACTGTAGCAACATGTCCACAGATAGAAGTTATATAGGACTATGTGTATGACTCTTTTAATGAGACACAAATAAGACACAAATGCTTCACTACTTGATACACAGAGCAGCAGGTTAGTGAGGTTTCTTTGACTTTATCCGTTATAAATCCAACTATAGGGGGTGTTTCTGTTTAAATGTTTGCCTGGGAACCTGGAAATTCTGACTTTCCAGTGCAAATGGAACACACCATGCTTTACATTATGATGCGTACATGCTCTATTCAGGAAAAATCCGCATTGGGCAAAGTTAAGCTATAATGTTATGAAGATGTGTTAAACTTAATCTTGTAAAATTTTGTTTTTGGTGAGAAACTTGATCAAATACAGTTATTTGATTGAGAAATGTGGTGATATTTTCACATATATACAATATTGATGTAATACAAATACAAAAATTGATGTAAGATAGGAAATTCTGATATTTAAATTACGGTAAAAAAGGATTTGGAGCTGTTTTTTTATGTAGTTTATGTGGAAAAAGGTTGTATATTTGATGAATTCGTATGGCTGAATTTGCACTCATTTATAGAAAGTTCAATGAAACAATTGTTTTCATGATGAAGATTTCTTCACAGGAATAAATTACAACAAAAACAAAACAAACACTGGTATCAGTTGTCTTATCTTACCTTCTCATAGTAGCGCAGCTCATAGTCCAGGATGATTCCATTGGGCTGCTCTGGCTGTGGCCATGACAGTGTGAAGCTGTTCATGGTGGAGCTGATCTGGTGCATGATGGGAACTATGGAGGGAGCTGTGGTGCACAGAAAGAGTAACATAAAATCAGTAAATTTATAGAATTACATTGATTGTACATTTCAATCCAAACTACTTGAATGATATGAGAATGTATTTATTTCCAGATGAAGTAAGGCTTGGCTATATTCCTTAAGCCAGTAGGTGAAAGCGCCAGTCTGTTAATGTTAACCTAAAATATAAACATGTGGAACTGTGGCCTTTTGCAGCCATATTGATTCACTACTCTAGATTCAAAACAGCCAGCTGTGGTGCAACCATTTCATTATCTTCCTCATATTCAGACATCTTTTAGGACAGCTACTTTTAGTTGGAATATTATCCACACTAATAATTCCAGGAAGGATTGTGCACTTTTTTACCATAGTGTACAAGGCATGTCATCCAATGTGTGTAGCTAGAACAGAGCATTATCAGTTATCAGTACTTGGCACAGAATCCAAGTTTAAACAACTGCCACTCTCATCAGGACCCAGGTAGCCAGCTGAGTCAGGCCGATTAGAGCTTCACTCAGCCATATTCTGGCACGGCAGGACCAAATATGTGCCGGCTTTGGCCAAAATAAGGCTGCCAGATCTGGCAAAGATTTGAGGGTGTGGATTTGGGCTGAGTGTCAGCTCCAGTTAGCAGGACTCCGGCTACCTTTGCGCCAGAATTGTCAGTCATCACAAGTCTGGCGAGAGTCCAGCTACCAATCGTGTTGGATTTAGTTCACTGTTGGCCACTTGGGCGGAATGTATGAGCACTAAATGTGGCATCCACAGGAAGCATCGGAGGCAGTAATTAAGTTCCAAAACTATTAAAATCCTCAAAAGTGAAAGTTGGGCTGCATTTTAAATTTGAAACAAAGGTCTGCGTATGGTTGTGCTTAATAATAGGATGTACTGCTGTTTAATACTGACTGACATTGTTTTTGTTAATTTTGATTAAGAAAGGGAAACAAGTTAGTTCCAGTTTGTTTGGAAATGTAAGTGCCTAATGTACTGTAAAATGCATTTTTTGAAGTAATTCATGCAGTCATGTAAATAGCTTAACTAGGCTTTTGTGTTATACCATGATTCTGCACAAATAAATGCAGTAGAGACATCAATATGCATCTAAATTTACAATATATTGTAATGCACAGTGCAACAAAAATACATTCATCAGAATACCACTTGGAAGGTATTATTAATTAGCCCAGGATTGTACATTAAAATGACATGTGCAGATGAAACAGAAGAGGTTTAGCTATTTTGCCTGTCGATGGCAAACTTGACAAAAATGACAGTAAATTGATTGTGTTAAAAAGTGTGGTCTTAGAGTAGGCAGCAATAGCTAATTTCAGTGAAACGGATGTCATGGTGAGGCTTGAAATTGGTTAAGTTGCATTACATCAACAAAACAAGGACTACGTGTCTATCTTCACAATATAAAACTATACATTCTCAAACCAATACAAAACATGTAAAAAAATAAACTTAAAAAAAGAAGAGAAAAACATCTGTGTATCACCCATAACTTATTCAGTAAACAAAGCCCTTTGGAATCAAATTGAGCCTCATATTGTAATCGTTTTGGCCCAGCTGTATGGTCTATTCCCTCCTTCAGCCCCAGTACACCTGAATGCACACACATGCGCTGTCAATTAACCCAGACACTTGGCAATTTCCTGCTCATTCCATCGTTTTTGTCCCCTGCACTGTCATCCCTCCATCATCCCTGTTCCTCGTCGCTATTCACATGCTGCTCAGAGATTGAATTATCCGACATGAAGAAGACATCGTCCCCACTAAAACTCTGTATATGTGTGTGTGTGTGTGTGTGTTAGAGGGAGAGTGAGAGAGAGAGAAAGAGAAAGAGAAAGAAAAAGAAAGAGAAAGAGAAAGAGAAAGAGAAAGAGAAAGAGAAAGAGAGAATGCATGTGCTTGCACCTGTGTTTATTTCTGTGTGTGGTTTCACATCTTTTGAATTTCAGTTGGGCAGAAGTCAAAGTACAACTGCCTGTCTGTACTGTGGGCATTATAAAAGCTTAAGTCACAAAGATTGTACATGATCACCACACCCTGTTGAAAAACTATGTTTTATTACTCAGGTCTAACAACACCAGCATCTGAACCAGTGCAGCATCCAATCAGCTGAAAGTATTTTTCTTTTTATCTGTTATCTACATGAACTACAGGTGTGAAATAACATAAAGTGAACTAGAATTGAGCCTAATACACCATCATAACAGGTGTCATATGCCATTGCAGAGTCCATCCCCGTGCCTTTTTGCTGTGATACCTTGGCAGATTTCCTCACTGTTGACATTTAACAAATCTGCAGATATCTTATCACTGCTGACAGTAGCGAAGGTAGTTCAATACCCCAGACTTTCTCCTCTGTGAGAAAAAAAGTACATTTCCTGGGTGCTGATATTCACTTCTTCTGCATCTATTTGTTATGATAATATGTGTAATCTCAGGCAAACTGACAAGTTCCTAAATGTCACAGACAGCGCTGTCTTGGCCGGTAGCAGGCGAGTGAATTTCTAAAATCTGCACAGTTCGAATCATTACACACTTCCCAGGGATCATTTGGATCCCTGTTAATCAAGATAAAGGTTTTGTTTGTTTTCTAAACAAACCTCTTTTGCTGCTGGAGATTTAAAAAATGTACCATTTTTTATGTGGCAAAGCATTTTTCAGTGGGTTTAAAGATTTTTTTTCATCATCTTCTTACGATAAATGATGTTGTCCTACTACATGAACACACTATTTTCTTCCAAATCCGAAGTTTTTGTTATTGCACTTCAGAGTGGAGATCATCTTACTGGTTTAAAGTGGGTGGGGCTCGGTAAAGGCATCCCAGAAAACACTGGTTGGACTGTGAAGATGTGTACCTGGCAAAAAATGGTCCTGATCGGACGCCCACAATACAACGCCATTATGAGGCAGACAACCAGATGGTGACATTGTTTCCATATCGAATAATGGTCCAGTCAGACCCTCCCTTACAAGCCAGGAAATAATATTATAATAATACTGCAATATAATATTGCTCTGAAAAAAGCACATGCCAACTTTCATTTTGGAACAATTTGATGACCATAAGGGGACGTCTTATGATGTGATTGGATGTTCTAACAATGGTCATTTAACATCTCAGAGTTTGCAGTGATGCTTAAATTCTCATACTTTGATGCACCAATCAGGGCGAAGCGACATCTGAATTAAAGTTTTTGCGTGTTGAACTAGGATGCTTTTCCTGATGTAAATTTGATTGTAGCGTGCTGTTTTCAGGGGCTTTAAGTAGAATCCTAAGTATGAATAAATCACTCTAGATAGAGAAAGCAATTTGTTTATATAACTGTCACAGAACATTTATTAAAAATACAAATTGCTTAGCTTTTATGCACAAATCAATCTCTTTAATGCCATGTGAATATGCCCCAGAATCTACTGTGTGATCACAAACTCCTCCAAGGTGCTAAGATGAACTATAATTCAGTTTTTAAAGTTCAAAGATGAATCCAACCAGACTTACTCATCAAACCAATTTGTGAACACACAAGTAAGTTTGATTAAAAACCGATTCTGCGGCTGCTCACATTAAGTTCAAAGCCTTGCTGTTTGTATACAGCGCTGGAAAGGAATCTCCACCCCCATGTCTGCAGGCATAAATACAGCCCCACACAAGCCCATGCTCTACATTTTGTGCCTATCAGCCTCTTGGCTCACGGCCTGCTCGCTGCTGAGACCTAGTCATCGCTCCACCTGGTATCCACTCACCATCTTTCTGAATAACTCCCCTATTCAAAAAGCAGCAAATGGCACCCTCTTTTAACTAAATGTTCCCTTTTTTAATCAGACTCCTTAATGGTTATTCTACGCCTTCTCCTTTTTTTCATACTTCACCCTTGCATAACCACTATAGGGTCACAGGAGTTCTATAAGGAGAAAAACCGATGACCGGTTGCTTATTATGATTATGCTTTGTAGGAAGAACGTTATTATACAGTTTTGATTAGCGTATTTCTTGATTTGAGTGTCAGATAATTACCTTAAATGTAACTGCAAACAAATGAACGAGCTCTGTTTATCCTGGCACTGCGAATGGATTCTGTTATGTCTGCCTCCCTTAGCTCTCACCTCCCTCTCTCCCTCCCTCTCTCATACCCTAGACAGAGAGTGTGAGGGCTAAGCTTCACCTCGGTGCACTTCAGCCTCTCTGCCTCTCAGGCTGGTTCACGCTCCACTGACCAGGGCTAGGGCTGCCTGGGCCGCATTATCAATTACCGGCCACAGGCACACACTGTTCCTGACAGACCCAGGGGAGGGGCACTCCACACTGAAATTCCTGCAGTGGAAAAAGGGGCTGAGGAGGAGAGGTATTTCCACGGCCCCAGCCCCGAGTCAGGGTCCCAACTCAATTCGTGCAGTCAGGCGCACGGACAGAAAAACATCCATTTCTACCATGGATAATTTTTTATGCATGTTTTCAAGTGCTAAGCGTCTGGTGTCTAAATGTGTGCAAGTGTATTTATAGCCTGGGTTGAGACCTCACCACCAACATCTCAGAGTTTCTCAGTGATTCAAATAGGTGCTGGTGGCTTTTAACCCCATTTGGAGAAAGTCAGATTTGGGGGCTGCGATTAGGAATGAAACATCACCTTCCTGCGACGGAGCAACTTCTAGATCTAATGGAGGGTTGTTTTTTTTTTCAAACATCAGCTTTGTTTTGTTTAAGTTTAATGCAGTATTAACAAGTTAACTTCTTCTTGTGAGTTCTACCTAAGTTTCTGTGTTGACTGAAAATGAAAACCATGGGAATGATATGTCAATAACTACTGATCTGTTGAGGTAAAAGCAACCCTAATATGAACGCAAAATTAATTTTAACAAAATGGCAGGTGGCGATTAAAACCCTTAAGCCACATAAAGAAAAACATGTTGGCAGGTTAGAAGTCTGAGAAAAGGTGCATGCTGAAAGGTACCCTCCGAACTACGGTTTTTCGCATTGTCACCTCCTATTCTGCAGCAATTTGTGTTGCCTCATTTAACATGCTTCTCAAAGGAGACTGCACACAATCTGACGTCACAAAACAAAAAACCCATTTTCCCTTTCTACACATCCACACTGATAACAGTTCCTGAATTCTTCAGTCTGGAAGGAGTCTGTTTTCAGCCACCTAAAATGTAATTTGACAAAAGGCCAAAACATACAAAAAGGACACAACGCTTTCAAATATATCTGTGTGCGTGCAAACTAAGCCAGATTTTTAGGCATGAAAGTGTGAGTTCTGAATATCTTTCCAACAATTATTCTCACTACACTCCCCAAAGAAAATGCTTTTCTCACTGGTGTGTCCCACTGGACAGACACTGGACATGTTTCCAAGAAGAAAAGCAGAAGAGAGTGTGTGCACATGCATGTGTGTCTGTGTGCCCTGGTAGCCTATGTGTGAAGAGCCTGTCAGAGACAATGTGTTGTGCCTGTTTGAGGGTGAGGTTCAGCCCAATGAAGCACCGCTGTCCCCTCCAACTGCATCCCCCACTGTCACCCTGGGACGATGATGCTGACAGTGATTGGTGACTGTGTCCTGCACTCCTCTCTGCTCCCTCCATCCCTCCCATCCCTTGCTCCTGTGCTCCACTTTTATCTGGCCCCACTTGCTGCCCCTGGCTTTTAATGCAGAGCTTGGCTCACCATTAATCAAAGTCAAAGCCTCCCAGTGTCTGGCTGAGACAGAGAGAAAGTGAGAGAAAAGGAATGGAGAGACAGAGAGGGAGAGAGAAAAGGTGAGAGAGGGTTTGAAAGAAACTGATGAAAGAATGAAAAGCTTCTTTACCTTTGTACGATTAATCTACTTTGGAATACAGATGAGTTGGAGCATCATTTCTACATGTCTGGCACAGACCCGAGCCTCTGGTTCCATTATTGTTACTTCACTATGCAGTAACTATAATTTATATGGTACGGTGAGGGCAGTGTTGTAGTCAAGACCACCTAAAGTGAGACCAAGTCATGACCAGCACTAGATTGTATTGGGACTAACAAAAGACCACGACTTTGAGGGGTTAAGACCAAGTGAAGAAAAAGACCAGTGCAAGTCCCACACTGCATGACACACTTACGATAAACGGTGGAACATGCAAACCGTAGGCCCTCCTCAAATTGATCAAAAAGATCCACATATCTATAAAAACACCCACCAGAACAAATAAAGATTACTCTTCAGTGACCTCTCCTATCAGCATACTGCATATATGTGTGTGTTTATATGTGTACCATGAGAAATGCCTTGATAAAATAATCAAACCGCTTTATAGCGGTGAATTTTGTGTACAGGAATTTTCCTTTGTTTTCTATGAGCAAACCGATACAAACACTAAGCAGCTGAAAACAACTTAAACATTTTTTTCAACCCCCCTTTTTGCACAGGCAATTCAGCGATATCCCCACGGTTGTAGTCTTGAAATAAAGTCTAAAATAAGTCTTTGTCTTAGACCAAGTAGAAATACAGTCGAGTTCGAGACGAGACAGAGACCTTCACAAATTGACCAAGTAGATCGATCTTGAGCACTTCACCGCTGGGTGAAGCATCAGCATATCAAATATGCTGTTCTACATTCATTAAAAAAGGTCTCCAGTCATTTAGTATTGCACTCCCATAAAGTTAGGAGACTTAGAGCCAGTTTAAATGTCTAAATGTCAAAATCCTTGTATCCCTGCAAGGTACGTCAATAAATGATTAGTTCAGTGTTATTAAAAAAAGATATATGGAAATGATTTAAAACTCTACATTTACAATTTTAGCCTCTAGGGGCTTCAGTAAGCCCCCAAACTAACACAAACTGCACCTGCTGCAATGTGTCAATATTATAGCGATATTGTATCATTTTAGATTTTGGATATCAAATTATCATAAGTGTTGTCTTTCTCTGGTTTTTGAGCCTGCATTGCAGTGAGGGGATGTAATTTATGGAACTTACCTGAATGTTTTGGCTGTTCAATTATTTGCCTTCATGCACACCTTTTTTCTCCAAAATCTCATTGTGTAAATATTTTGTCGAAGTACCAACAGTCCTGTCTACAATATGGTCGCAATATCATTGCCAGGTAGCTGGTCAAAAATATTGTGATATTTGATTTTCTAAATATTTACTAGCTCCAATGCTGAAATACACTTACTTGTAGTCCCTTGTTTAAGTAAAGCCCAGTATACACTGTGCAATTTTGGGTTGTCCTAGAGCAAAAGAAACGTGGTGATATTTTTGGTCGTGGCTCTAAAACAGTAGTCCTACGTCACACAGTGAGAGAGGTTCAAGGATAGCTGTTATCATGGTCTTGCAATCAAAAAGACAGCCTGGGATAAAATTCTGACTGTGTCAGAAATTTGGGATGATCATTGCACTGTGTGACTGCTGTTACAACCTACATCTTCTAACCAACCAATAGCCATGCAGCATGAAATGGCATGCCAAGTTGGCCTCTTTTCCCCAGCCATGACTGCATCCACATTCTCCTGCTCCTCCTCTTCTTCAAACTTTTTTCGACACACTAAATGCAACTATAGCAGGGGCTCGAATTTTTTTTTTTTTTAAACATTTTGCTCTTACCACTACAGTTGGCGTATATGCATGACACATGCTGATTACGTTTTGTTCTTGTGTATTGACCTCAACAGACATAGGTGGTGGCCCGTGATTCAGTAGGTGATGTCATCATAGTCTGAGTATATCAAACTTGATGTCGTATCCTAGTCTATTTAGATCCATGTTGCAGAGTATAACTTGCACTAAATTTATAAGATTGTAAAAATCTCAGTCTGCTGGAGGCTTAAAGCACCAAAAACTTCTTGCATATTTCCAATAATGCAACTCAATACTGTGTCTTTGCTGGGCTCTTCCTGCCATGTAAATGCTTACAGCTGTCAGACTCCACATCCCCAGGCTCTCTGTTAAAGATTGATAGTCGTCAAGCCAAATTAACCATGATGACATTGCTGAGGTTATTTGTTCAGAATTTAGAAAACTCCCTACAGAGACATTATACAACTGTTTTCACAGACTGAGAAGTACTCACTGTGACTAACAAACTGAACTTGATGTGCAAAATTGGTGAAGTTCCTTTATAAATAGTAGGTAAAAAATCCTCTGTTCCTCCAACAAAGTAGACAATGTTAAGTTTTATTAGTCCCCCCCGACAGGAGCATTAATGTTTAACGTCTCCAACTCGCTCTTTCTTCTCTCCCTGTGTCCTCTCGCTCATTGTGAGAGTCTCAGGAAAGACTGCCGTCCGTGTTCCTCATGCAGCATGGCTTTTTTATTTGAATTCCCAGCTTGTAGTTCCTGCTCTGCCTCAGTTACTCTTGGTAAAATTATTGGATAGAGAGTTGCACTATAATTGATCAGCTGGTCTTGTACCGAATTCCCATTCAACTCTGTGTACAAAAAGAAAACACACAAGTGCACATAAATACATATGGTCACATTCGCAACCGCATATACAAGCAGAGTTGTTCCTTCTCTGAAGTGCACTTGCGGTTTCTGCTTTAAGATGCTGGCACACCATTGAACCATGCAGCCTCCTAATAGGGGCTCAGTGTCTCAGATGAGGAGAGCAGCCTATAGTCATGTGCTGTGCCTCTGTCAAAAGCATAGGTTTAACTACTACCCTCCCTATTAGTAGAGGCTCAGACGGCCAAGCCAGCCATGACTACATGGTAATGGGCCTCTCTCAAACATCATAAAGAGGGATCAGTTCAGCACCGTGGATTTCTGTCAAGGAACCATGGTTGGAATTATTTTCAAAATCATATTATACGTAGAGGACTCTGAACGGAGCTCTATGTGAGGAAAAAAAAAAGATTGACTGCAGGAGCACACTTTCACATCGGCACAAACACGCACTTCCCAGCGTCGCTTAATACATTATATGAAGACATCAGAATTGACGAGAAAACTCAGTAGCATTCAAGCCCACATTTTTATTTTTGCCTGCAGCTAATACCTCCCTTTCTGGGTCCAGGGACAGGATCCAACATTTATGAGAACAGGCATCAAATGAAATAAAAATGGCACCCGGAGAGAGCCCCAAGAACCGTCTAAGATGATGAAACTCTTGGACACCCTAGCTCTGATACACAGAAGCAGCAGTGACAGGGAAGAAACAGGGAAAAAGGCAAGCCCTTAAAAACAAATGGGGAGACTCTGTAGGCTGTAAACTGTACAGGCATAATGAGTAGTGTCTTGAATACCCTCCACGGACATGTTTGCCTAACATCTCGTCTGATTTTAGAACCCCACAGAGCGCAGATCTCTTTAATTCATCTGGTTGTTTGGATTTCTGTCTACCGCATTGCATCTTAGTATCTTGAATGCAACCCACCCGGTCGGACTTGCCCATAGAAGGCCGAGGATAGTAATGTTTGCATTTCTGTGGGAATAGCTCTCCAAACAGAGCAGCTAAGTGGAGGAGGATTGTTTGTAGATATACTTGGCATTCTGTGGTCTGAGGGACTGTTGGCACATAATCTAGGTCAAGAAGGCTGTGCCAGTAAGATCAGAGAACTGTTGAGCATCAGGCATTAGTTGAAAAAGATAGCACCAGTCATGAGATTTACAGACTTCTTTTCTCTCATGCATTGTTCATCAAAACACCCCCACACATAACCACTCAGAGAAGAAAGCAGTTGTAAAAAGTGTAAAAGATGAAAAATGGCCTCCTCATCTGAAGCAGTGGCGGATGTAAAATGTCCGGGATGGAATCAGGCCCACCCACGGTAATGAATGGGCCCCTTAAAAGGTCGAGTGAATTTTGCTTTACTCATATAAACACATACATATAAACTGACTAAGAGAGTCGGGGGCTACATCAGCACTATGATCCTTTTTCTCACAGGTGGTGGTGAGCCTCTACGTCTTGACTAGTAACGTTAGCTATAACCTTAGCCTCCTGGCTATCGTTCACCTCTTTAGGCTGGCTGCGAGCAGCTCCCTGCTGACTGAAAAAGCTGTTTATTGCATTATTATTACTTTTTCTTCTCCTTCCTTTTTTGGCATCCTGATTTATGTGCATTTCCTGCTGGCTGTCTGCTGTGATTTTCATTTTGTTCGAAGTTTTTGTTATGAAACAGGCTACTTTTACTAAAGCAGCATTAAATTATGTACAATGTTTATTTTTGTTGTTTTAATTAGCAATTGTGTAAATTTTGGTTGAAAATAAAATGTGGCGAGATTTACTTACATTTAAGATAAATCATTTTTATTGCAGTCATGGTTTCCCACTTATTAATTATGTGTGGTGGCCTGCCACGATTAAAATATCTGCTGCCACATGTTGATTTTCTATTTTTGGAGCTAGACTATCATTAGGAGCGTTATTAGAATAAATACCCTGAAATTATTCATAGCACCACACTCTTGTACCGCAGAGTGTACTCTGGGCACAGACAGAGTACAGAACACCAGACACAGTGCAAGTGAAACCTTTAACTGATGTTTGTGTGGCACAGAGAATATTTATAGCCCATTTCTCACTTGCTTATGTGTGTTACTTTATATGTATTCATATTCTTTAATTACTCACTTGCTTTTATGTTGTTTTATATTCTTATTTATATTTTTATTGTTAACGGAAACCCCCCCAACCAATCTAAATAATTTTTATTTTGAGTTAGAAAGGCATAAGATCACCCGTGACTCAGCCTATATAAACGGGGTTCTGGTCGTGTTCCTCAGTTGGCTGTTAAAACCAGCAAAGCAACTGAAGGACAGCTTTTTTTCATTTAGTCTTTTCAGAATAAATCTTTCCTAATTTTAAAATGTGTTTACCCTGAGTCTGGTGTGATTCGTAGGTGCAAAATTTGTGCTGGGTCTAAAAGTCTGCATTCCTTTGCAGCAGCTGCAAATCTCATCCACTGATTTAATCTGATCAGCTGTGATCGGATTGACTGAGCAATGATCCACCACGCAGCTGGGCTCCAGGAAGCCCGGCCCCCCTTATGGGTGCCCCTGGATGGCTTACATAAGAAAACATGGCTGCCAAGTCTGTAGTTTTTACCAGAAGTTCTTTTATCGCCCACAATGTGATGATGATACATTTATTTTTACTGGTCAGTTAGCAATTTAATAAATTCACTAGAAGAAGAAGGGAGTGTCTTCTTTCCCTTAAATTACAACACCCCATTTAAAAAAAAAAACTTATAATGGCTATTTTTCAATATCAAACACAGATAAATATGACTAAATTCAGGCTAGGAATAAATGATAGCCAGAGAGGGAGCAGTATATAACCTTTGTATATCTGTATCTGTATGTGTGTGAGTGTATCTCCTGGATAGCAGAGGCCATGAATGAACTCCTAAATCACACTATTGATCAGTCCTTCCTCCCAGACACACGCTGGGATGGAGGGCAGTTAAATGGCCTCTTTGGTGATTCACACTAAATCCCCTCTACTCCCTCGCCACGACCATTATTCCCTCCTCTCCTCCTCTCCGTCCACTTTACCTCCTCTCACCTTTGTCTCCTCATGGCCAATTTACACCATAATCCTCCTAACTACTCTGCCCTTACTGTTTTTTTGGGGGTCTCTTGGTTTTCCTTAATCTCACAACAGTCCACACTAAAGCTGTGTCAAGTTGAAAAGACATTGAGACAAGCACAAACTTTTTCTTTCTTTCTGGGTAATCTGACATAAAGGAGCACTTCACCTATCTGCTCTCTCATAGGTTGACATTCTTGTAGTATTACAAGGGTAATAATATACTATTACTCTTGTCAACAGTCTATATCTCATGGGAAGGCTCTACTTATACCCCAAATCCTCTACCTGATGATGTTTTGAGCTGAGTAGAAGCAAAAAAAGGCTTATTTTGGTGTGGAGGCCTTTTATCATTCTGTTGAACAGACAGAACTGTGAGACTTTGAAACTATAATAACTTAAAGTAAGCAAGTATTTGTCCTCAGAAATGTTTTTGCAAATTCCTGTGAGACAGTGCATCATAGACACATGGAATTTTCACCAATTATTGAGGTTGTGTGCTTATGCTGCCCAAGAAATATGACATGAATTAGCCTGATCATGGTGGTATAATTAAGGCCCAGACAAGTGCATTAGTCTGGCAGAGAATTTGGCCATTAATTAGTTTGTCCTAATGCCACCAAACTTGCTGGACAGTTTTGATTAAGCATCCTCAAAAGATTTTAGCAGTTGACCAAAAGGGGATGAGGTCATTGCCAGAGAAGGGCGTGGTCTGGCACAGATTTTGACATAAATAAATGAACATCTGTCCAGTTGTCAAAAAACTGTTGTCATAATTTTTAAAGAAGGCATTTGAAACTGTCAAAGGATCCTTCCCAGCTTTCAGCTTTTAATGATCTGTGTTGACTTGAACCCTGGAATCACCAATACAGCTATATTTCTTTCCCCTGCTTTTGTTCAAGCTCAAACCTTAATCATCAGCTGTAGGTTTTGGAGTGCTATTGGCAATTGCTGTTCATAAGCCAGACAATGTGAGGGCTATAAGTTAAGATAAGGTTTAAAATTGGTGAAGTGGTCCTTTAAACTGAGATGCACACTCTATATGATTGATTTACAGACCCTATTTTTGTGACACGGCTACAGTGACAACTGCAATCACTGCTCCATGTTGCCCAGAAAATGAGTGCATATATAAATGCACTTGCGATTTACTTTCATATTAAGCGAAGTCACATCCATGCATGTTGTTGTTGCAAAAATCAATGGCTGAAATTGAAAATAAACAAGAGGGTATGCTGATTAATGATTATCTGACAAGCAATCATTTTGCTCTTGTCAGACCTATTTAACAGCTGTACTGAGCACAACAGCACAAAAATGGCTGACCTTGACTGGCAGAGCAAAGAGGTATTCAGAGGAGACCGAGTAGTGGCTTTAACTCTGCCACATTCTTTGAGCCTTTTTTTAAACCTATGAAAATTAAAAACGATAATGAAATGACTTTTTTTGATTTAGAAATGTAAGCTTTTATGCACATCCCCTAAGGCATTAGTGATAACTAACAGACAGCAGAATCCCAATGAAAACATTCAGTGGACAAGTTTCAACTTTCATATCCTCGATATCTTTGCACCTGTGCATTCCCTGATGTGCATAAACATGGCAATGTCACATAAACAAAGAAATCTGTCTATTCTACTGCCAGCCCTGGCTCTGGCATTCGGATGACAACATGTGAAATTAGGGTTGTGCGCTGTTCGTCTGTTTAGTTCAAACAGTGCCAGCCTTTGCTTTTGTCTCACAGTTAAGCGCTAAAGTTGTCATTCTGATGTTGAAGCAATCAGTTTCAACAGAGTTTTGATTGTGCTGATGTCATTTTGCCACTTTATTGGGTGAGATGAAGGAGAAGTTTGCCTTTGTGTACAGTATAGGCATCAGCACCCTGGATACCAGTGGGGTGCTTAAATATTCACATTACTTCCCATATGCAACGATTACAATATCTTGGCACAATGACCCCACTGTATGTATGATGACTGGTATTGTATTGGGAATTTCCATGGTCTTCCAGGCTCAGAATACAAACACCTCTCCTCCTGCCACTTCATTTACATGGAACTTGCATTCTGTTACGCCACCCTTCCCCACCTTGCATCATGCAAGTTTGCAGTGCACAAAAACACCAAATGAACGGACAAGAGGATTTCAAGGTTCCAAAAAACGGAAGCATGCTCTATTTCTTAACACAGTGTGCATGAACCCACAAAAATAGAGCCCTACATTTTAAAAGTGTGTCTTCTCTTTTAGTTTTTGAAGTGCATTATTAACATTAATCCCTTCTGGATACTTCTGCCTCTTCAGTGGCCCGCCAATGAAACCCCCTGTCGAAACTAGGAACAGTGCAATTACCTGGCTACAAAGGGCCACATAGGGCTGGACATAGGCCTGGCAGATTACTGGCAGACACCTCATTACTGCAGCAGACTTCAACAATAGGCCTGGGTATTGCTTCTTCTACATCTATCTGTCAAGTGTGCTATTAGCCTGTCAAATGGGGACAGTCGGCACCATTAGGCCACCCTGATAATCAGACCTATTTACTCCCTCATTTTCCTCTCCTTCACTGTCACAGTCTCATAGTCTGGTCAAAAGAAGAAGAAAAAAAGAGCTCCCTTTCTCTATCCTGCCCCGTCTTCCCTCCCACTCCTCCCCCGACTGACTCAGTCGCAGACAGAGACAAGTTCAGTTGGTCATTACATTCTTCTGAGAGTCACCGTAATCAAATACGGTATGCCCTCCACCAACTGGGCCAAATTTAATTTCAAAATGTACTTTTATACAAAAGGGACCAAGATAAAGCAATTTCTATTTCACTGGTCTTTGAAATAAATGTAAAATATTTCATTCCACAATTATAAAGTTGAAATGAGCATCAATAATTCTGAATCCATTTGACGTTAGGTATTTCATCAGTGGATCAGACTATGTGGAAAACATAACACAGAAAATCATAGTGCGTGGCCAACAAAAGGTTCCAGGGGCCCCAAGCTGACAAACTTGTAACTCTTTCCTTATGGGAACCTTGCCAGTATGAACTCAACCAACAATCTCTTGTCTTTCACCACCCTGTAACTCCGCTTCATGTCTGCTATTAGGTCCCACAAGCTCACGCTGTGATTTTCACGGTCCGCCTCGTCCACAGAAACACAGAAAAATGAAAAGAGCCTCATTTAAATGTTTCACTTGGTCAATACTTGTCCCTTGATAGGTGCTTCTGCTTGCAAAGATCTACAAGAGCATGAAAAACTCTGAAGCAAAAAAAAAAAGGGCCGGCAAAGACAATCTCTCCCTCGACCTGTCATTTCCACTGGCTGGGCTCAGGTCCCATCACAGGCACAGTTAGAGGATGAGCACAAACATACAGAAAGACAGACAGGGAGAACGAGAGAGGAAAGGATAGCAGGATGAAGGTCATTTTCATTGGCTGGGCTCTGATCCATCACAGGGAAAGTCAGACAATGCACACACATGCACACAAACATACAGGGAGACAGACAAGGAGAGAGAGGAGAGAGAGGACAGAGAAAGAGCAGGAATGAAGAATATTTCAGCGTAGCCTGAAAACAGCAGCTGTCCGTGTATCTATCTTGGGCCGGTCTCCTTCAGTTTGACATTAAAGTATTGAACAGTGGACAGGGTCGAACCTGGATAGCTGTTATTCAACACTAAAGGTGAAACTTGGAAGTTTAACATGTCTGTGTCTTGCAGTCAGCTAAGCTAAAAACAGTGCAACTAAGAAATGACAGCTTTGCAGATCACGCCTAATGCTTACCCAAATGTATGAAATAGATGGAATTAAGTAAGATTAATTCTCTTGTTTTTGTTAATTCGGAGAGCAGTGTCGGTGTACAAATCTGCAGATTTACAGACAGGTTTCAACTGGGGTGTAGCCTTCCATGAAGAGAGAAGTACTGACTCGCTGTGCAGCATTGCTCTCAAAACAAAGTCTCATTAAACAAAGACCAAAGGAAAAACAACAAAGAGATGCGTCAGTCTGTGAAGCAACCAGCCTGCAACCTCCAGATGTGAACCTCAAAAAAGGGGTTTTATAAATGAGTCATGTGTTGTTTGTGGAGGGATGATTACCTTTAGCGATGTTAAAAAGCAAGAATTTCTGGAATGCCTAAAGTGAAATGCAAACTGGGGCTATTTTCATCACCGGATTTGATGTGTAAATAAACTACAAAGGAAAGAAGGATGGGTGCAGTGAATTGTGCTTGTCCTGCCACAAAATGTAACATGCTGTGTCTTGGGTCTGGGTTTGAACTTCTCCATCGTGTTTTCAAAAGGGAAAGCCATTACTTTGATTCGGGGAGGGAAGGGTGAGTAAGAGAGCATGTATGTATAACTTTCACTAAAGCAGCTGGCCTCTTGCTTCAAGCTATAAAGTCATTATTCACGGTGGAGCGACGTGAAATCTTAGCAGCCCTGAAGTAAGCTATGCTGTGAAGTGAGACTCTGAAATGCACATTGTGCAAAAATGATGGTCTTCTCAGGTGAAATGATTCACATTTATGCAATAATAGTAGAGTTTCACAAATGCAAATTGAATTAAAAATACAAAGGCGGGTTTTTGCTTACAAGCAGAACTAGTAGTACGGAAAGGTAAGATATAAGCTAGTCGTCATCATCATCAATAGCACCACCACATTATCACCAAAACCTCGCCACGGCATCCACTTACCAGCCTGGTTGGTGGTGATGTCTATGGAGACATGCTGGGCAGGGTACGGACTCTTATTACTGACTCCATTGACGGCCTGTATCTCAAAGCTGTAGAGAGTGTGAGCCCATAGGTTGCTGATGAACACCCTGGTGTCAGTGAGACCCAGCTGTCGAGGAACGAAGTCCACATTGTCGTCACAGTGGGAGCAGGAGCGTCGGTCGGCCCGGCACTTCTTGCACACTATGTTGTAAACGACATCATTGCGACCGCCTGTCTCCCTGGGAGAATGCCACTCCAGGATGACAGAGGTTTCGTTCACAATGGAGATCACATTCCTCGGACTGGATGGGACACCTGTAGACACACAGAGAAAAGGTGTAAGACAAATGACACTTGAGCTAAGCTCACATACCCTTACAGCTGGACCTATTTAATATCAAAAAAGATTTTACCATAAGGCAAGCTGTCATGATCCTTAAAAGGACCATTCATCAAAAAACAAAATTAAAAAAAAGTTTTGTTTTGTTAATCAATCTAGATTTTTTTGGTGTGAGTTCCTGAGTGTTGGAGTTATCAGAAATAGAGATGTCTTTCCTCTCTCAAATATAATGGAATTAAATGGAACTTGGCTTACAAAATACATTTAAAAATCTCATGAGCAATGTCTCTTTCCAAAAATTGTCACCTGGTTATTCAAGATAATCCTCACACCTTGCAGCGAGCAGTTGAATGGAGGAACTGTTTCATTGTGCCAAACTACACCTGCCAAATATATTACCGTGCAGGAGGAAGCGTGCATCTACTCATGGACGAGAGGCTTGCGCTTGTGACAGCATGAGATGTAAACATGAATGGCATTATCCTCAGCTGGGCTGTCACATCAGCTAGCTCAGTTGTACTTGCTCAAGTCCTAAGTGCTATATTGTGGGCAACCAGACTTGCTCGAGTTTCTTGAAGACATTTCACCTCTCATCCAAGACACTTCTTTAGTTCTGAACTGAAAAAACCCTCTTGGATGAGAGGTGAAACGTCTTCAGGAAACTCAAGCAAGTTCAGTTGCCTGTGATAAAGCACTTAAAATTACCATGACCTAGATGACTAAGAGTCCTCACCAACAGGCTTACACGAAACTCACGTTCATGAGTAGATGCACACACTTCTTACTGCCTCCATTGTGATATTGTTGGTGGGTGTAGTTTGGTAGAAAGAAAATAGCTCCTATATGAAACTGCTCACAACAAGATCTGTGGATTATTGTGAGAAACTGGGTTGGGAGTTCTAGAAAGAGACATTACTATTTATCTATTTATTTATTTTTATTATTTTTTTTGCACATTGAGCACCTCGAGCCAAGTGCCATCTAAAAATGTAAGAAAATTATATTACCTTGTTATTTGTCAAACTAAACATTTTTTTTACTTTTTAACTGGCAGTTGAAATGTGTCTTTTTGTAAATCCACCCTACACTTAGTAAACACATGCATTGGGGGGTAGCTACACTACAAAACTACAAAACAATCTGAACTGTTACATAACACTACAGGCAAGAAGAAAAATGAGTATTTTTGATTTTAGGATGAACTGTTCCTTTAAAGCAACATTACGCATTGCTTGCCAAGCAAAACTGTTTTGTAAATCTGCCTGCTGTTAGGTCAATTTAGTCAATTTACAACCCTGTAATAAAGTGTTGTTGTCCAAGAGCAACTTGTCTTTTTCTCCATCTTCAGCACAATTGGAATGCTAATTTATTCTATTCACAGCCTGAGAGATCATACAGCGAAACGTTTGTGTCTATCAAACATTGGTTATTTAGCAAAATGCAGTGTTGCATGGAGTATTCTTATCCAAGTGGCTCTGGAGATTCATGCTCACATTCACTCCCTCATAGCCCGCAGCTGGAGCAAAACCTCAAAGACGATATTCAGAGAGGAATCAAGAAATAATAAAACAATTGTTTTGCTTGAGTGCGGGCTTAATATTAGGGTGCAGAAAAGTGGCTTGTTCAGCCTCCCGCGATTGGAGCTCAAGTCTTTGAGAGTTCAAATCTGCTCAAATGGCAGTGTAGAATTTTGCTTAGCTGAGACTATGTGTCCCTGCAGCTGCTCAGAAGCAGCCCTTTCTTCTTAGATACCAGACACTGCCGATAAAGCACACGCTCGCCAAAGCCCTTAGTCAGAGCGGCTTAGGTTAAGTGAGGCTGCCCTGTGGTGCTGCTCTGGTACCAGTTTATCCCTCATAAAGCCTGACCTTTATCATTAAAACAGGACTTTAACTGACCCACTTGTACACGACCACTATGAAACTAAATGTACGCTCAATTGTAGAAACCTGCACTCCCTTTCCTCTTTTACCCATGAGAAAAATATGACAACAGCATACATGTAGATTTCCATGCCTATTATGATACAGCACTTGAGTTTCCCATTTCTATGGGCTTGGGGCAGATAGTTACTTCAGTCAACAGAGACACAATTAATCATTGTTGCTGCAAAGCCATGTGGGATAGCCCTGGGGAGCTGGGACAAAGCGGCAGAACACACAAGGGTGAGGGAACAGCACTACTACAGCTGCGACCTCGGCTCAGCGCCTCAACAACGGAGAGGTCAGTGACAGGAAGGGCATGACCTCCATAGTGTGATTATTATAGTCTGGCTGAGAGGACGGCTAGTGCTCTGGATACATGGTCAAATGGCACAATATTTGGTCCTAGGATGCTTCCAGATGTATGTGAAGGGAGAATAAGGTGAAAAAGGGTGTGTTCGTAGGCCCATATGAGGGACTTGGCTGTACTTTAGCTTTTTCCCTTTGGGACTGCACAATAGGCACTTCATATGTTACTCACACCGCTTGTATCCTCTGGATCATCCATCACATGCATGCACTCGCCCCCAAACTTGCATCGCTGGGAAAAGCAATGCAAATTTGCTCATGTGGAAAATGCATGTGACACAAGCAGACACGCCTGAACTATCTGTTTCTGTGTATTTATGCCTACACTGTCTGTATCAATGTATTTACACAACGGTAGAAAAAAAAAATTGCCTAGTTGAGGTGTGAATGAGGCGTCACACCACTTTGTCCCAATTATAACCAGGCTCCACATAAGCAGGGATGGCACAAGAAATCAGAATCAACGGCCACTTAACCAGTGATTTGCAGACTATTACTGAGCCTTTGGCTGTTTTAAATTGCCATAGGATTTAATTGGTTGAGAACGTTACTTACAGGCTCTCAGCTGGTGTTCATTTAGCCATGCCAGTCAGGCTCGGCTGTGCTTGCATACATGTTGCTTTCCCTTAAAGGAGCAAAACATAATCTCCGAGCAGCTCTGAAGCTCTTTGTGACATGTTCTGTATCACAACATGGTAAGGGCTCTATTTAAATGTTGCAATTACAACAACTGGTGCAAAGTGTCAGGTTGTTTGCACAAGGGCAATGAGGACATATCAATGTTTATAACTTGACTTTTTGGAGATAAAAGAAGTCTGGTCATTTTGTGTAGTAATGCACATTTGAAGAGGACCTATTTCGCTAATTTTAAATCATCAATAAAAGCTTCTTAATAAAACCGGATATGTTCCAGCAGGAATCTGATCTGAAATAAGGAGAAAATAACAACATCCACAATCAAATTCATATGCTTCCCTGAGCATAACATGTAGCTTCATTTAGCATCATAGTCTATGAAATGTAAACAACTGACCATATAAAGAAATCCAGCACCCTATGACATTATACTGTAGCCAGAGTAGTAAACAGATAATTCATAACTGTAGGAAACCTGAGGAGAAACCTCACAAGGGTCGGTTCTACATACCTTTACCTCATTATTTGAAACGGTGGCTACGTTTAACATGAAGGTCCCTTAGTGTAATACTATATATAACACAAAAAATACAAAAAAGAATCATCAAGTCCCCTTTAAGACATTAAGCCACATAACCTACTGTAGTAATTATTTATGTAGTTACTAAGTACAAAGTACTTAGTCTAACAGTAAAATGATATATTTCTTTGCTGGCTGCTTTTGGATTGGTTTGTTCATGTGATTAATAAGGATGTACTCAATTAGATTTGCGTTGTGTTTACATGTAACAACAATGCCACTGCTGCCAAAACTGTGAGTCAAGGAAAAGTCTGTGTAAGCTGTTTACATGGTCACACAAACTGACAATACCCCATAATAATCCTGTTTACATGACTATCTGCAGAGGCATTTTTCTAACAACTTAATACATTTCTTGAGTCACCCTCTTAAATTTAACCAAAATGTAACTTTGTTAATTCTGCTATTTGACATCATATTGTAATTAAAATGCATCATAAAAATAGCAACCTTGCAACCTGTGTGGGACATGAAAACAGCAAGTAAATGGACAAAGGTAATGCCAAGGTCAGGAAAATGTAAATATGTAGAGGCAGTGTTGAATCAGGCAAAATAAGATAAAGGTTTGACTTCAAGTATTTGCATTTATGGGAAAATACATCTTTGTGTGCTGGGTAGGTTTTGGACAATAAAGGTGAACTCGCATACTGAGGTATTCCTCACTGCCCTGTTAGTGTGGGGGTGTAAAGGTGCCACCTGCATTGTAAAAGACCACAGCCTAGTTTTCTCCCTTGGCTGCTAATATAAAGAGTGTCCCAGTGCCCAAAATAAACACTTCTGCACATTGTTTACTCATCTTCCCTTTGAGTGGTCTGAGACTGGCGCTTCTCTTCTTTCAAACTGTTTGTTTTTATGATGTGAAACAGGCCTTGAGGGACCAACAGAAGGTCCCTGTGTGGAGATACTGATCACAGCCAGAGGAGCTGGGAGAAAGAAAGAAGGGCTGTGTGGGTTGGTGAGACATGAAATAAAACATGTTATAAGGACTAATACTGTCTGGCTGAGAGACTGAGGGAGTCATAGATAGACTGTGTGTGTTAGCGTGTATGGGAGCATGCAGCTTGAGAGAGGTGGGTGCATCCGCAATGACTTGTCTGAGCAGGAACAATAGGAATATGCGGAAGCTTTTCTGACTAAAAGATAATCTACCCACCCACATTATTCTCTGCAGTGACTCCAAATGTTGAATTACTGCATCCAAAAAGCTTTAGAAGCAACAGAGAGACTTGAGTCATTTTTGTGTGCATGCATGATGTGCCAGTCTGTTGCATTATGTCCTCCTTGCTGATTCCTGCTGTATTCCATTTACCTCAGAAGTCAAAGCTGGAAATTACTTGACACTCAAGCAACAACTCAGAAAACCAAGATGTTGTGAGCAGTACCGGTTCTAGCCAGATTAGTCATTGTTGGCAATACCAGCTGATAACAATGCATAACGCTGCATTTTGTGCTCACAAACATTGTGCCAACATGTCCATGCATAAAAGTGGGCCAGGACTGCATGTTTGACTGTTTTAATGAAACACAAATAACACAGAAATGCTAATAAACAGTAGCCTATATTACTACAGATGACTGACTGATGTTGATCTATTACAAGACCTGGATACAGCATTTGCAGAGGGGCCCAATTCATTCCCATGAAAGTTGTTCAGTGGCATATGATGCCAAAAAAGCTCTATTTCTGCAGTATGAAATTACCCGGACGATCAGCGCTGCTTCCACATCATTGGGTACATAGAGCAAGTGCACAAGAGTCTTCCACCTCCAAGCTGGCGACTTCTAGTTTAGGGCTCCACTAACTTGAACAGGGATGAAATGAATTAATCTTGCGGCTCATCTAGACTTTCCAAATGTTATCAGAGCGAATGGATC
Source organism: Plectropomus leopardus (assembly GCF_026936395.1). Lineage (NCBI taxonomy): Eukaryota > Metazoa > Chordata > Actinopteri > Perciformes > Serranidae > Plectropomus > Plectropomus leopardus. Next base: position 20,013,339 of record NC_142187.1, read on the forward strand.
AAATCCTGATATGAAAACAAGTCCCTTTGTAACCCTCAAAAATAATGTATCCACTGATTTGCAGACTTCGCAGTGTATTGTATTTTTGGACCCAACGGTATCAGACCCAGGAGGTCTAATTCACCAGTTTAGCCACAACTAAATTGGCTTCAAATCCCAGTGCATTTCCTGGGGGACTGGTTGATGCATAGAGCAGCCATCTTGGATTTGGAGGTCATGGTTACTGAGGTTCCAATAACTTTTCAAGGCGCAAATTGGACTTCGGGGGCGCTCCAGTTGAAATTTCCAACTTGGAACTCAGAAATTTCAACTTCCCAGTACAAGTGGAACACACGATTAAAGTAGGACAGAAAATTTCCTAGAAATTGCCCCTTTTCGCTCTGTGTTTAACAAGCCTGGCACTCAGCGGAACCTTGATCAGCTTTCCCCTTTCCTGTATTCATATCAGATATGGGCTAAGCTCGACTATGTTGAAAGCAGAAAAAAAGGCAATATTTTAAAGACGTGGCCTGGGGACTGTCACAGTCTTCACGGACACATTACTTTGCCAACGTTAGCAAAAACTGCTCAACTATGCCGAGTTAGCTAGCTAAAGTAGCAACATCAAGAGGAGTTTGCAATGTCAGATTAACAACGTCACATAGGTGTGCTTCCTTCTATTTCTGTGGTAACATTACAGAGAACTGGGAAAGGACAGATAAGTTGGTTAACGTCCTATTTTCAAGATGTCATGAGTTATCGTTTGCTAGATCAAGGCTAACATTCCTTTGTTTATATTATCTCTATAAGTTAGGTGCTGCCCCAAAGTAACTAACCTAACTTTCCACAGTAAAGAAATACTAATGTTAGGTCAGCACCATGTTCTGAAGTCAGTAATAAATACATAGAGTATTTTACTGATTCCCTGAAAGGGAAAGGGCACACATAACCCACAGTACAGTAGCAGTTTTGAGTGCCAGTCTTGTCATCTTAGGTCTCCCTTTTTGTTGAAACTTGAAGCCTTAACTTGTGTTGTTTTGCCTTGTTAAGTTGACATTGTGAATATATCCAGCCATTGCATACTGTAGTCCCTGCCTCCGGCTTCTCTAAGATATATTACCCCACACCCATAAAATATTTACTAAATACTGCCGCACCCAGCTAAGCAAAACCGGCATCACCATGCTTGTTTTTGTAAAGCCTGTCTGACTTAGCAACAGTAACCAAGGGGGGCGGGACTTGGGATTGGTCAATTACCTAGACATACTTCCATTTACTATATACTAAGGGGAAACTGGCCAGGTGACTGCTGTGGGGAGCTCTCTTCACTGACTCTAGAACTGACAAGAGGGCTCATGTGGAGAAAAAAACAGAATAAAAGAACCGAATATTTATGCTCTTTGACAGCTCCCACTTCCTTCTCTTTGAAAACAGAACAAGGAGACAATGAATAGGGGAGCAAAGAAGAAAGAAAATCCAAATGGAATGATGAGGAGAATGGAAAACCTGATAACTCCGTCTTTCCAGTCAGAAATTTTGTTGTTGTTTTTCTCGAGGCGCAGAGAGTGTTGACAGTGCTCAAGGAGGCTTTCAGGGGACAGGCCACAGATATTGGGTACAGAGCGAGAGCCGCATGATTCAGAGCCAATGCGGTACGGATCAGGAATGTAGAAACCCGTCAGAATCGTCCTATTTTCCTTCTCTCTCCCTATATTTATGTTGATTCAATTACATTCCAAAGATTTTCCCCATGACTTGGTTGGTGGCTGGCAGTGGTGGTTTCCAAGATGTAAACATGCATATACAGCATGTTTTTTCTTTTTCAACAATGTTTTGTGCCTCGCTGGGACTCTCTTATATGCTGTGTTACTGTGGGCTGTGTGTAGAACCTCCCCTGATAGCTCTTCTAATCCATCATTTCTCCTACATTCAGTAGGTCTATATTCAGGCTAAATGTACAGACTTAAATCTCAGTTTGTCAAATCATCACTACGATGATTTTTTTCTGTCTATCTTTGTCATTACTCCTTCCTTCCCATCATTACCATATTCTATACTATCCCTTACATACAATCACTTCTCCCCTATGGAACAATCAACAATGGCATTATTCCCCAACTCCCCTCAGTTACCCCTCAGCTTGTCATTCTCCTTCTCTGACTCACACATTGGAAGAAACCCTCTGGCCCGGCATGCTGGAGCTGGCTGACCTCCCCTGAACACACAGTCCTTACACATAAACCTTAATTCTTTTTTACATGTACACGCCCAGGGGTAAGTAGAAGTACGTCAGATTGAGGCCTGGAGCCTGAGGGAAGGGACCAAGAGAGGATACAGTGCAATGCAAGCCACTGTCCCAGAGCCCACTGCTGGGTAGCCACGCTGACAGGAGTGGGCTTCACGCTGCGAGACAGAACGCTCAGTGTTCCTCCCCTCAGGCATGGCTGGACTCAGTGCAAGACTGAGGATTGAGATGAAGGAGGGCCAGGAGGTAGAGGGGAGTCTGAAGTGCATCCCAGGCTTGGCGTGTCCCTGAGGGGAGAAAAGGAAGCATGAAGCCCCCCCCCCATACTGACAGAGCCAGGCACTGGACAATCCATCAGCAAGCTAATCAGACTGATCTGGAGCACACAGGGACCCACGCCTCTGATGGTGGCGAAAAGCGCCAAAGCTACAGCTTCTGCAGCCACAGATTGGCCTGATTTAAGCTACTCAAGCAGCACTCTTATCGGGACCCGCAGTATTAAAGAGATTCTTACTGGGATGATCTCACTGGCCCCCCCTGCTGAGATCTAGGGCAACCTGAGCATCAAGCTCAGCTGCGGCTGTATGATTCAACCTTCAGAGGAGGCTTTGAATGTGCCGTTGCAAAAGAATTCTGTCAACACAAATTGAGGAGGAATCGGTTGGTTTAAGATGTTAATGTTAAAAGGGAGGGTTGAAAACTAAAATTCTCAGTAGGACATGCATTTAAACGTGGGAAATAAAAGCATTTTTCTCTTTTAATGTATATTTTACTTTGTGGTGCAGTGTGTAATAGTGATTTTAATAGTGTGCATTTTTCCCTTTTTTTAACTTATTAAGAATGATTTTACTAGGCACCTAGTATGATGTGTTATCATTTAAACCCAAAAATAGTCTCGCCTAAATGTTAAGATATCGAGAGGATTGAAGCTGAGAAAAACGGAGTGTGCAGCAGAGGAAAAGAGAACAGAACTGACAGAGAAGATAAGACAGAAGTGGCTTGATTGAAAGCAGGAAAAAAAAACAGTAACACAGGCTTCGTTTGGAAAGTGAACACAGACCAGAGGGATCTGTTCAAGAAGCTCCACTGGGGAGCTGTTGTGGAGATTGCTTGAGGGAAATTTGAGGCCTCAAGGTAGAGGCAGATGCTGTACTTGATGAAGCGTTCACTAATTCACCAGAGAGCTATGCAGTGTACCATGGGAGGGTGGAGAAATCTCAAGGTGAAAGTGGGGTGTCATCCGTCGAGAACATCCAAAGCCTAAAGGTGTGGATGGCTACGCTTGGGAAGCGTTCAAGCAGTCAGACAGACAGCCATGCTGCATCGGGGTCCCTCTGCACCTTAAAGGCACTTATTCAGAGTTATAAAAAGGAAAGACGGCAAAAGAGTTGCATTCAAAACAGGTTTTAGCTGTGAAGGCTACAGCTGCTAAACTATTAGGAAAGGAGTACAGTCCAGAGCCCATATTCCTGAGGCCAATTAGCCAGGTCTATGTGAATAAATCAGGACTAAATGAATACATAACCACACCAATAATGCTTCCAGGTCTGCTGTTGTGAGGAGAGAAATACCATTAAGACACTCCCCAGTGGCAGCGAGGGAGGAGAGGTATACAAACTTTTTGGGGGTCTAACGGCGCACTCCTTCTGCGTAACCGGTGTCAACAGGGACAACAGGAAGGCTTAGCATATTGCTTTTACATCATATTAAGATAACTATGATGCTGCGAGGGGCCTTATTGGATCTCCAGCGGATAGCGGCAGGACAGTATCGAAGCTTCGCAGCATCTGCCTGAGTAATTAGGACTTCGGGGGATGATAGCAGACAGAAAGAAAGAACAACAGCAAGAAAAAGAGACAGAGATAACTGAGAGGAAACAGCGAGGAAGCTCGATGGCGCAGTGAAGGAGACGTCAATGATGAAAACCTTGAAATGTGATTATTATGACCAGACTGCAAAGACTGCTAGGGCTCTGGGTACATGCTCATTTAAATGCTGCTACATGTGCTGCTTTGATGACAGTGAGAGAGAGACAAAGTCAGATTAATCTCGACACTGTCATCATGAAAATATAGTGGCCTGTATGCTTGACCACACTATTCAATATTGATGTCAAACATTCATTTATGCCTCAGTGCACACATGGGTGGCTTTTACAGGTGCATGTCCAAAAAGAATGTAAGCGTGTGACAGTGTGTTCATAATGTCATGTGCGATATACTCACTGGTGCAGGGCTCATCCGGCTGATCAGCGTCGCCACGGTAGTAACCATTACGGCACACACAGATGGTGGCGGCCTCAGCTGTAGAGCGGCTGTTAGGAGGGCATTGTAGACACAGACCAGGCCCTTGGGTGGACTTGAAGGTACCCGGCGGGCATGCTGTGAGAAAGGAAAAACAACGTCAGAGAATGAATGAAGAAAAAAAAATCTACAAGCCAACAACAATGCATGAACCCGGCATCTGGATCATAGTTTCTATGTCTGTGTGTTCACAAGGGTCTGCTTTGGCCCTCACTCTGATCGCCCAAATGCACCCATCTGAAAGTTGGCCGTGAGGTGCTGTTGGACAATTGTTGAGTGTCTGTGGGAAATCATCAATCAGTAGTTTTGCATTGTGGTGGTTGCTATTTAAATTAAACCATTTAACCATGTTAAATTAACGGCCAGGGCAGCTGGTAGGGACGTACTCTGACTAACTGTACAGCCCAGGCAAGCTGTGATTTCACCTGGTTGTCTTATTTTCACTTTCACCATTTCTTTTCATTCTCCACAAACAAAAGACTACAAGTGGACAACACCTGGAAGTAAAACGAACGGCTAATAGAAACTTTGCAACACTTCTATCTGACACATTGTCATTTTCTATCCCGATTAATTGACACAACTGTTTAATTAGAAGTGGCATGAAAATGGTGGGCTAGTTTGTTTAGTTTTATTTTCCATAATGGTTTCTTTTAGACAAGAAATACAGCCAACTAACTATATTTGGGGTTCACACAATATGCATGAGTCAGTGGTCAGCTGTAGCATTTTCAGTTTCTTCAAGTGCAAATTTTAGCAGAAGACTTGAGGCAACACAAGGCAAAGTCATTAGTTAGTGGCGGTTGGCTTCATGTGTTTGGGCCCTAAATTTTAAAGGCCGTGGTGGAGGACAAAGATTATTGTAGTTGATATCACCGCACCTATGTCCAGGCAATAACCTAATCCATTTAGCCTCACATCCCAAAAGAATACAAAGCTGGGGGGTTTCTGCACCGTGTGGAAGGATTTACTGACTGTAATAACCATGATAAATGTCTAATATTTTAGCAGGCTTACTGATGGGGGAGGAAGCTGTGGTACTGCTGCACTCCAGAGGGGGAGGGGTTATAAATTTAATGGGACAAGCATCTTACAGTTTCTCCAGCTGTGTCTATTTGCTTGGGCAAAAGACTGTAAAGGCTTGACTGCGGCTGAGAAATGGGATGTAGGGTACTCATACTTGTGTAAAAACACAAGTGATATCCCTTTTTTCACAGACTAAACTGTGACAGCAGTATTTGTGCAGTATGTAAAAGGAAAAAATTGCTCTGAGAAAAAGTGCAGCAAGATACATATCAAGAACAAAAAGGTTCTTGCAGACAATTACAGACTTTATCAGGTAAACAAAATGAAGAGCCACTGGCTAAGTGTTTCAGATATTAAAAGCAAAAGAAAACGGTTAAACCAGTATTGAATTTACAACGAAATGGCTCTATTGTATGTGATTAGGAGCCCTCTATTCCAATATCTGGGCAGAGCTTGGTAAATGGAGAGTTATTTAAAGCAATAATGACCAAGGAGTTGGTCCCATTCTGCCACAAGGCCGGATCAAATAGTGGAGAATGTGGCACAGCAGCTATGTGAGAAAAACCGTTGGACCTTTGTATCAACAGGCTTTTAAGATTTAATTAAAAAATTTTATGCTTCATTAAAAAATGCACTGAGAGGCTGGTGTGTGGAATCCAGAGTCATCTTTACTACGTTGTAAAAAGAGCAGGTTTCGTTTTTTTTATGGCTCCTCCATTCATACCATTCAGCCGGTCTCTCTGTTGGGTTGTTGGTGAAAAATGGAGAGATGAAGAAAAGGGGAGAGGAAAGCAGGTGAAGGAAAAAAAGGAGGCATCATGCATACACACAACTCAAGCTGCTGCCCCCAATGGCGGCTGCTCTCCCGTCTCCTTCGGTCGGGCTGGCAGACACACCAGAGGCTAACTGACTGACCTCATGTCTAGTCACACAACACTGTCCACACACAGCCAGACCACCGTATACAAACACACATACCAGGGCGGACCACAACAACCACAAACAGCTTATATAACAACCCTAGGAGCTATACGGCATATCACAGCTCCAATGCACAACTATATCCCCCAAGCGAAACGCATTGCTATGCTGTGGATACTCCAGGCTGTCTTGAAATTATAGATGCTTATATAGTGGAATATATAGGTCTACTGGGTTTGCAAGAGTAAAGGTAATAATGCTTCTATAGGGGAAGTGTGAGCCTCTGTTTTAGTGTGTGGGAGTGGAAGTTTGCGACCTCTTTTCACTTGTAATACACAGATTTCATGTGTGAGAAGATCGAGTTCTATATACAACAAGAACATCGAGACTCTTAAAAAAGCCCTCTCTGGCCATATGGGAAAGCACAAACCAGCTGCAGAGCCATTTTATGAAGCAATAACTTCCGAAGATATCAGAGATTACAAGACGATAAAATACAGATCAAAAATTCATTTTCAACAGGAGAGGGGGAGAGAACTAATGTGTCATCATCTTTGCTGTGTAAAATTCATGCATCAGGGTGAGCAAGGAACCACGCGCATGGCCATCACACACATATACACACACACGCTTCAAATCTATTGCCCTGACTCTGAAAGGGATCACAATAAGTTGTTCAGCGTGTGTTTAATGGGGCGTGAGCAGAATATGTGCATCGGGTTCTGCCCTCGGGTTGTGTGTTTACAGACAGACAGTAGCGAGCCTGGACACTCATAAATGGGCAAAAGTGAAGAGAAAGGCAGGGGAGGCTGTGCTGAATCAGCTGTCTGAGATGGCAGCGCTGCAAAAGTGCCTCAAGGCAAACTTGTGAGCAGAAGAATGCATATAGACACACTTCTCATACTCGTGTACACACTCGCTCACATAAACACACACCCTCAAAAAAACATCCTCATATTGGCATCAATGCTATCCTCACCTCAGGAATGCATTTACAGAACTGATTTACACATGTGACCCCATTAAATAAATGGTGCACCCATATTTTCTGCCACTTGACTAGCATATGTTCTACAGAGCCTGAGATAATTTAATACCTTGCCTTGGACATGTGAAGATGCTGCCATCAGCATTACAGGAGGGGAGATAAGTGACAGCTAGGCAAAAACAAACATGCAAACACTTCACACCCAGCGCAGGATGGATGTCCGTTTAGATTATATCTCCTACCTTGGAGCTGATGCTCTTTCTCTAATTGACACATAATATGTGGATGAATCCTAGCATTAAACTCATTAATTAGCCGCTCGCTGATGTGCCTCACAGAGCGAGAGGGAGGAAGAAACAAATATGGGCATAGACAGAGAGGGAGAGTGAGAAAGCGATGTGAGCAGTGTTAGCGAGCCCTCAGAGGGATCATTCTAAGGGCGGGCAGCAGTGAGGCTGCGTAGCGTTATGCTTCATCGAATTTGGAACTGAGCCCAAAGTCTTTTCTCCTGATTTGTGAATATTTAGATTGGAGGAGGCCAGGAGTTCCTGTCCCACTGAAAAAAAAGGCACATAGACCCATCACTCATCAAATGTGTTGGTTTTTGGGGGACAGGAGGGGATAGAACATTAGATCAACAAGCAATTAGTCTCCCCAATGGGAGAATAACCCACAAGTGAACTGGCTGCATGCAAAAAACAAAACATTCCTCCCTTTCAAGTGATCTCTACAGGATTCTCTCTGCATTGTTCTCTCCTTCTCACTTCTTCTCTGCCCTAACATCTTTTTGGTCTGTCCCACTGGTAATGAATTGCTCTGTCTCTCTTCTACCACCTTTTTCTCCCTGTGTTGCTTTTTTTGTCTTGATTGACAGGTTTGAATTCTTGTTAAGGTTGGCTGTCTTTCTCTCTGTCTCTCCCTCCGTCTCCAGCTCACTCCGCGGCGAGTTGACAGAGGTATGGCAGCTGTGGATCGCTGCTCGCTACTCATCACAGTCTAACTGCAATGACCTAATGTCCCAGCAAGCCTGACCGGGAGAGATGAGATGATGATCTCTTCACTGTCAGTCATTTTCCCAGCAGGTTCTCTTCCACTCTACATTCCTGATAATGACAACAGTCTCAGTTTTGAATGTAGCTCATAAATGAGCATGTGGATTGACTTTGTATACCACACATTTCAAAAGTTAATTTGAGGAAAACTCTGATCTTCCTTCTACACAACAGTGATGTATTGATCGGCCAAGACAAGTGCTACACGAGAAGATTTGCAATATGAGCTAGTCTCTGTGAAGAGGCTTGAACAATGGCTGATATGCAGAGCCTGGGGTTAGACTAACCGTGTTGCTGAGCGTATAATATAGTGCACACTGCAGGCAATACATCATGCATGGTAGCTCTCTGGCTCTGTGTCACATAAGGTGCATGTGTTTAGAATGTGCCGTTGCGAAATGTATATTGCCCATCAGAATCCAAAGTAATTGGAGACGTGGGATTTATGAAGGCAGCGAAATGAGACTTTTATTAGCTTGTCATGCCGGCATCACCAGGTGTGTGTGAGATAAAATGGAAATGCACAGTTAGGAGTTGCAGTAAGCCAAGGCAAAGGATTATGACCAAGATGGGTTTGGAAATGGCTTTCCTCCTCAAACCCAATCAAAGTCACAGTACACTAAGTCCTCCCCTGACTTTTGCCTTGGCATCACTCTGAAGTGTGTATGAGGTTTTTAAATCACCAGAAATGGCTTGGCAGCAAATTGTGGGAAAATGCAATCAAACATATGCAGCAGTTGATGTGGAAAGGTACTGTGATAAATCTGAGATTTAAAGGAAAGAGTTCCTTTCTGCATTAGGAGATATCTATCTCTTCAAAAAAAGTTTTACAGCATTCAAATACTGACAAAGTTAAGCACGTTAAAGTTATGACTCAAGTTAGGACATTTTCTTATGTTGCAGAGCATAGAAATAAAATAAGAGCATTCAAATGGATGCAGTTTTTCCCTACAGAATCAGAGGCAGAACTCATCTTGAGTTCTTTCCCTCAGCAGCAGTTTGTAAAGTTTGAGTTGCGTGGTGGATGATTGATCTATAAATGCAGTCAGAGCTAATCAGATCAGATCGATGGTTGAGAGGAGCAGTTGCTACAGCGGCAAGTGAAAGCTGAAAACTTTTAGACTAAGTTTCACGTCCACTGCACCTGGTGTTCTGATGCTTCATCTGTGCCCACAGTACGCTCTGGCGCAATCAAAAACCAAACAGTATCTACATATTCCAATACCAATAATCCAGTTCTGAAAATATAAATCAGTACATGGTAGCAGATATTTTAATTGTGCCGTCACAAATACAGAATGTGTGGAAAACCCTGCAATGGTGCAGGATGGTCAGATCAACTTGTTGCAAGTCAGCAGGTTGACTTGCAACAAGTAAGTATTTGCAGTATTTGTCTGATTAAATCCACATATGATTTCCTCCACAATATTTAAACACAGTCTTTTAAAATGAAAAAAAACCAAAGATACTTTTTTTAGCAGCTTTACCTTCTCTGCTTCTCTGAGGTTTTAAAACATTGTACGGAGAGGGTGCGTGACCCACAGAAGGGGACAAGTTGTGAGTTAGCTTCAGTGACCCTTAAGTACAACCCTTATCCTCCGCAATACACTCTTAACCCTGGCCCTCATCCATCACATGGCATGGATCACAGTCTTTACAGGCTTTTGAGTCATGCATACACCCCCCTGACTCCCAAACACTCATACAGACGGGCTTATGATCGGGTCAAGACCCCAGTTGACCCGTATTTTACTATTTTGTTGCTCAGTCACTCAGAAAAACAGCTCTCTCCCACTCCAACCACAGGCTGCATACCTGCCAAGCGCATGCCTGTAAAGATTTGCTCATGTGACAAATCAGACAATATCATCCGAGTAGTGAAATGAACGCGTTTGTCTGGCGGAGGGGACGCAGAACGTGGCAGGACAGCCAACATCTTAAAACAAAAAGGCAATCAGTGCAGCAGCCTATTGGTATTCAGTCGCGCTCGTCTGTCATTGTTCATTTTCCAGCCACAATTCACGTAATGAGCTGCTTTTCCAACCCAGGTGTTCCATTTTTCCACAAGGTCATTGAAAAACACAATACAATAATTTGAGACAGAGGCCTGGCTCGAAACAAAGGCATGTCAGAATCATCAGAAAATGCCCGCAGGATATTAAAAGTCCGGGTAGAATGCCTTTTAGGGATATGATTTATTCATTCATAGAAACTGATTCAAGAACAATTTTGCATATTTCTCATAAACTGCCAACATGGGTCAACAGGGAGTCACGAAAAACATTTCAGTCTAAGATCTGGGACTAAACTGCATGCAACATCTCACAAGTGTGGTCATTTCTTCTCTACTTGAAGGCATCCAGGGTTCAAAGCGGTGACATCACTTGGCAAGTCTGGTCAGTGTATGTCTCCACTACCGCCTGTCATCGCCTTCTAATCTCACCGAAAGAGAGAATGTGAGGAGGAATAAAAGAGGGCCGGAGAGGTTTTTCTCAGGAATAAAAGGGATGGTTGAAAGAGTGCAGCACTAGGAGCATACCCCCTCTGCTTTTGTTGAGAGCTGCGGTGCTGAAGAGTTCCTCCCACAGAACACTCCCCCTGATCATTAATCATCTGTCCATTCTGGCCCTGTCAGTCTCTCTTCCAAGATAAAACACGCACCTACACCCACAACCACCCACGTACGCACAAACTCACCCACATACACATAAATTCGACTCTTCTAAACTTTCTGCTGCCTTAGTCCTCTTCAGCAAACACTGATCATCTTGACATACCTGTCCTCTCAACTAGCGAATACAGCAATGTCTGACTCTGCAGAAAACCCCAGTGAACAATACTTAAAGCCCCCTGAGATACCATCCAATTAGGCTACCTTTGAAACTCTACACACTGCCATATTGCTGTGTAGCCTTGTATCACAGGGCGAGGCTCTAAAGAAAACATACAGGGGAGAAAAATGAGACAAAGATAGACAACAATTCGCTTCCTCTGATAAATTTTTGACACCCATTAAAGTCCTAATATTTGGTGAATAAGAGCAGCTCAGCACCGTGCTCCTCCATATGAGCATGTTTGAAGAGAAAAAACATATCTGCGTGGATTCAATAGAGGGCAGTGAGACAGTAAAATAACTGGAAGATGAGAGAGTGTCCAGATAAAAGAAAATAAAGGCCTGTGTGTGATTTCTCCAAAATAATCTGTTTGCTTCACATAAGGACATGAAATCCGACAGTCTGACTGCTAATGCTAATGAACAGAGCAGGTGTCTGCTAGACAATGAATGTAGGAAGACACACACGGTTGAAATTAAGGTGCGTGTGTGTGTGTGTGTATGTGTGAGCCTTAACAAACCAGCGCACAATTTAGCAGACAGCCCACGCCCCTGGGCAGGCTGTTACCATGGTAACCTCACAGCCAGTATTTTTTTGGCCCACACTTTCCCTTTGAACAGCCGGCCAATGACAGACCAGCCGACTGGGAAATCTGGCTTACTGAAAGCGCGTGCATGAGTAGTGTGTCTGCTTTTGTACATGCATGTATGTGTGTACGTGTATAACATGATACAGATCAAGAAAGCAATACAATCTCTTAGCTCCACACAGACTCGTCATAACCGGGTGTTGCGTTGGCAGTTGGCCGCTCTGCATTGCGCATGGCACATTGGCTCAGGTCAATTTTATTTCCAGGAAGATGCAGCTATGTGCCAAGGCACTGAGCATATCTTTCAGATAGAGGAGTGGTCAGAGAGAAGCGAAGGGGGGAAAGAGATAGAGCCGACGACGTTGAGGAGGCATTGGTATTCCAGGAGACACCACTGTGCCAATCCATCCCTGGCTGGCAAGGTGGAAGAGAAAACCGCCCTCCTGAAACATATCGCTGCTCAGCAGGCAGTAACATTTGCTTGCACTACAATCTACACTGTAATCAGAAGCTAACAGGGGCCTGACCAGGCTCATTGCCCACTGCCAACTTACAGAAAGAAAAGGCGAAGGGGCAAGACAGGCAGAGATGAAGAGTTACTTGATGAGGGGTGAAATCAGTTGAGAGAAGTTATGTGAGCAAGCAGCATTTTATTGCCGGTGTTTGATTGCGATATGATTGCACTACTGATTCGATCAATCTACCTTCAGTCAGCTTGCAAACTGTAATCACAAAAGCCTCCTCCATTACCAATTTAGATGCATTAATGTGATGGTGAGAGGATGTTCAACTTTATGGTCAAGTTTGTTTGTCAACTGGCTCAGAAAAAAAAAGGCTATTCAGCTATCTGGAGCAGAAATCAGTTGTTGCGCCCCATGTTGAGTTGTCTGTGGATCATGACTTGCAGAGAAGGATGATCAGAATGAGGTAATAAAATCAGCAGTTACAGGCCCCGTCAATTACCTTGCGATTCTGTCACACGGTGAATAAAGTATATGTTCCAAGATAAATAGCTCTCTCTTTCTTACCACTCCATGTTGTGAGAGACCATTAGCTTCCTCTGTCTCAGCACTTGTCTCTTTTAAAAAGGATCTAGCTCATTAACTTCATGGCTAGATCAATTAATCTATAGCAGTTAGCCAAAGATGCCCACTCTTGCTCTTTTTGCTCCTTTGCTGTTGCTCTGCTCAACAATGTCTACTACATTTATGGCCTTGGAGCTTTTATTTTTTTCACTGCTCATAGTTCTGTCGAAAGCTGAGCTTAGCCTGATGAGAAGGTGCAGATTGTAAACGATAAAGCATTATGCTAGGGGAGAATTAGGGACAGAGAGAAAAGGCTTGCCCATCTACAAATGTAACTTTGTCTCCTGTTTATAATTAGAAACTGGAATAAAAAACAAAGAAACAAAAATGAGTGAACAAATCAAGTTGGACTTTTATCAGCCAATCCAGTCATTTGGACCCTTTACCTGTGTAGCGTTGCCTAATGTATTATGCATATGCTCTGGTGCCAAATTAGATTTTTTTGTTTTTGTTATTTCTTCACAAAGTGTGTAATTGAAAATGAAATCAAACAGAGTTACAGGCGGCAGCTTCGAGCTATGAATTCTGAGCTGTGGACATACCCTGTATTGATATAGCACTACAAGATGCACAGCACATAAAATTATGAGCATCCATGGCAGCCTATGTCACTTAAATCCCGAAATCAACAAGGAGAAAGGAGTCTGTGCAGGTAAGCGTTGTGAAAAGGAAATCTCGTCATGTTTTGCCATTTATGATCAAAGAGGAGCATCAGCTTTTTGATCAGCTTTGTTATTGTCTATAATTAAGTTTCTTTATTGTTTCATTCAATTAAAAACCTTGTTCTACTAATAATATAAACACAGAGCTGGTAAATAGTATAATTAAGTAGCAATGAGTAGCAGCTAACCATAAAACAAATGATTTTTCTTATTAAAAGGAGAGGAAAACATTCTAATTTTAGATGCTTTTGCATTTGTATGTATGTCTCTATAGAGCTCAGGCTTAAAGCTAAGTTGCTTGGCATTGAAGCAATGTGCCTGGCCCTGTAATATTGATTGAATATAAAACACACTTTTCCATGCAACAATGTAATAAGAGTCAATTGGAGTAACAAGGACTCTGACAGATCCCTGAGCTAACAAGATCTCTCAGAATGGATTGTTTTTCATTTACTGACTACTTGTTTCATTCCTTTGCACTAAAACTAAGAGAAAAACACTATGTGCATACATCATGTATGTCTGAAATATTCTTAAAATTCATTCGTCCTAGCTGCAAAGCAGTAATCTCTAAACAGTTACAGCAGCTGTGAGGGAAAGGAAACAAGTCAACCTGCTGGTACCTACAGATCGCCAAAATATCACCCAAACAGACTTTTAAACAGTGAGTCAACAGAGTTGGTATGTGTGATTATGACTGTTACTGTGATAAAGGAAAGGACTCTCAGGAGGACCATCACTTGGATAACATACACTACACAGAGACGATAATTTCGAGAAAATACAAAATATTTTAATATTGCAATATTTGTATATGTATATATGCTACTGTAATGGTTTTAACTAGTAGGCGTGATAGTCTCAAACACAAAACACTAGAAAAAAAACTAGAAGCAATGTATTTAAATATTTTTATTGTATTTAATCTAAATGTGCATTTAGATTAAAAAAAAAAGAGAGAGATGAAAACAAGCTGAGGCTAATACTCTGGCAACTACTGCAGTCCTAATCTAGATGAGATCTCAACACATCAATTCTTACCAGCCCATTTATTGTTAAAATGCTCTAAGAATTGTTTTTAGCAAAGGCTTAACAATGGCTTTCAAATACCCATGTATCCTAAAATACCCAGACCCTTGGCTGAGGGGTGAGGCCCCGCTAATGAGTGTAGAGGCCTGTGAATGGGGATGAGTAATTATGCACATTTGAAGGTAGCAGAGGAGTAGAACGATAAAACAACTGGAAAACAAAGGTCCCTTCACTGTTTACCATTCCCTAATTTGATTCCTAATTGAGCGTACATAACACAATGTTTACACCAAAATATTCTGGCAAAGACAAGCACCCATGACGGAATCACACAGCTGAACACGGGCTTCTCTTCCCTCTGATGATCGCTGAGACAGTAACCACGGGAGGCCCTTCCATCCCAGTAACCGCATAGAAGTGCTGCATCTTGTCTCCGACCTATAACCCACTTGTAAGCGTCTGCACCCTGTCATGCAGATGCTGACATTTTCACACATGGCAAAGAGGCTGTCAGACACAGTAAGGAGGCCAGAGGTTAGCGGTAAAGTGGAATTGGAGGTGGGTGACAAGAAAGGAAAGGGGAGGGAAAGCACAAGTCTGGCTTTTTGAAATCCAGTAGTGAGCTCAGGGTCTACCCTCGGGCTGTAGCCTCTGTCTCCAATGGCAGGACAAGAGGTGGATAGGTGAAGTTGGAGAACAGAAGGGGGGGGTGGGTGGCAAGAGCATTACCGTGATAGAGAGGTCATCAGGAGCAGCACTGCACAGTGGGGTGGTGATGACATCAACTATCACAAAAACAGCAACATCAATATAATTAAAGCATTCAGCGGCGAGATGTTCGTCCAGCGGTACTAGCTTACCCCCCCCCCCCATCACCCCTGCTGCTATTTTGCCTAATGGGAAATAATGATAAAAACCTGTGCATCAAAAGAGAAGACACAAATTATGTGTGAAGCGTGGGAGAGGAAAAGTGACCAGGAACAGGGAAAGGGAGAGTGAGAAAGGGAGATAGAGAGAAGTGGGAAAGTGAGAGCAAAACAAAGTGAGAAAGCACTCAGGAGTGCATCTTGTCAGTCAAATTGTTGGTGACAGAGTCCCACAATATGTGTGTTGTGCAAAGCAGCCATTTCTCACTGCATACTAAGTAACAGCCAGGCTATTATTTATAAAGCTGACAATAGGCAACAGGAAATAAAAAAGGCTGCATAATAAATGCTGTTTAGAGGAACTATGCATTTGTCCTACCCAATGCAGTCAGTTCCATTCATGGTTCATGGTGGGTGTGTTTTTATACACACAAAACAACGATTTTGTTGACATCAGGTCCAGGCATGACCAGAAAAGCTCAGTGGATGAATGATGAGCATGGAGATGTACTTTGTTAATACCTTGCAAAGACAAATGGATGCATTCATCAAATATTCTGTTGCACAGCGTAAATGAACAGAGGTTGACCCAATTCCCTGGCACGCAATGCACCTGCAGCCCTGAAATCCTCAGAAGGTAACCGGTCCCACAGCACATCTATATTCATGTCATATTTACATCTGTATGACCTCTACACAACCTTATCAGAAAGCTGTATTCCCTTCCTGACAACAGACATGCACTATCACACAGAGACGGTGTGTGTGTGTGTGTGTGTGTGTGTGTGTGTGTGTGTGTGTGTGTGCGTGTGTGTGTGTGTGTGTGTGTGTGTGATGTTGAACTACAGCCCCCACCCCACCTGTCCCAATCTGGACAGCACTGACCTTTATCAGGCAGCCTTAGTCAATATGCCCCCAGCTATGTAACCGGCAAACATATGTGTTATTGTATGTGTGTTTGTGTGTGTCTAAATGTGGTGTGGCCATGCTGGACATCCTTACGAACATCTTTACGCATTTTTGGATTGATAGATGAAGTCATTTATTGATGGGCAGTGGACAGGCACATGAATTATCACAGTCTCACAGCAAAAAAGTTTAGCATCAGTTTATATTGATTATTTGTTATTTTATAGCCCTATAAATTCTATAAATGTATAATCCAATAAATCTATCCAAATTTCCAACACTGAAGAATTAGGACTACCCAGAAAATTATTTAAAGCATTACAACAATTTTTTCCCTTTAAATTGCCATTCGTATATATTTTACTCACCTTGTGTTTACATTACATCCCTGTGTAAGACTATTTTTGGATTCTTTGTTCACTATGGACGATTGCAGGAAAAACAAAACATTCCTTATGAATTTAGTGTAACACAGGGTGAGTAACTGAAATACAAATGATCATCTTGTGGGTTAAGTACTTCTTTAATTTGATTATATTCCAATTTTCAGAGAGGAAAATTTCACATACATAAATCGTAGCTGCGCTGCTGTGAAGTCTGGTATTAGAATCTCAGGTTTTTTAAGTTGTTGTCTGTGCATTCATTTGTAAGTATTCAGAGGTTCATTTTACCAAGATAAAGGCCAGTTGAAACTTCAAAAAAATTGGCAGGTCTGCCAGTGAAATGACTGCTGTACTGCCCTGGGGGCATGAACAGAACTCACAAAAGTGACAAAAGGAAGATAATGTGTAGTGAAGTGTATAGGAGAGGCGAGTGTATATGTGGCTTACTTAAAAGAGTGTGTGACACATCCTCATTAGGTCTTTGTGACATTGTGAACTTAGTGAAAGACATCAACACCTTGACAAGCCAAGAATTAAGGGGAAAACACAACACATCAACTGGGAAACTGGATTAACTGGATTAATGGCAGAAAGCCATTAACATGAGGGTGAGGTCTAACACGGTACAGTAGTAAAAGAGAGAGTTTGTGTGTGTGCGGGGGGTGGGGGTGTTTGTAAAAGACAGTCTATGCATGAGAGGAGACATATGAAGGATAGTGGTATAATTTCAGGTGCCCCCATAAGTCATTAGATCAATCTCAGTAGCCCACACACGCCTTAATCCATTTAGGGTATGATTTTAAAGGTTTTGAAGTTCATATGTTTACTGGCCTCAGTCAGAATTCATTATTAGCACAAACATTAAGGCATACTAAACAAATGTAATCTCAGACTGTGTATATTATCTTTCTCAGGTGGCACTGCCATCCCTGGCCACCCAAGTAGAACAGCACATTATATATGCACATGATGTGCAGTTGCTATTAAAGCCTGGTCTCACTCACACGGTGTCAAAAACCAAGGCTTGGCCAGTGGCCCCCGGCGTCAGATACAGCATACAATACACTCTTAATCATCTGTTTGAGATGCATCAGCTTTTCAACCAACTCCAGTGTAAACCCACTGGCAGTCAGAGCTATGGACATAGTAAAATGAGCCAGAAAGAGTGAGTTTTCTTGTGGGTTTGAAGGTGGATGGTCTGACAAGAGTTATTCGTCACGAGTTGACTGAGGTGACTACATTAATATTTTCCTAAACCTATAGTTCTGTTGCCTACACCTGACTGCCAATACCCTGTGTCAATCTACAATGCAAAAGGCTGCCTCAGGCATCATTATTATGATGCCCAACGTCAAAAATGATGATATGGGATGGGATGAGATCACATTGGCTATAAAGACAGCAGTTTCAAGACCAATGTCAAGTGCTTCATATACTGATGCAGTGCTACTGTAGGGGATGACCCAGAACATTTATAGTCTTGCGTGTTCACATTCAGCACAACTGATACTTAGGTCAAAAATAAATATATACACAGTGACATTCAGTACACCACAACCCTGTACTGTAAATCCATAGCAATAAATTTCACAAATGAATACACATGACTGCAGAAAGAGGGTCAAATATTATATGCAATGACATCATATATGCATGAATACACACACATGCAGAGTATAGAGCAAAGACAAGCCAAACACATCCCTGTGGATGTCATGTGTGTGTTCTCACATGTCAACAGTCATGCAATGTTGTCACATTTTGCATGCAAATGGTATGCAAGGGCCTGCCTAAACTGTGCATGCTGGAGCATCCAAAAATTGCATCAACACACAGGGTGTACACCCCCTGCCCTGACACTGGTAAATAGGAAACCCTCGGGTGCACACAAATGCACAAGCCAACTTAACACACAAACATCTTTGAAAACACACCTTCCCTGGGCAGGACATATTGGATTAGGAGTGATTTTTTTTTCTTGGCTCCATCTCAAAGGTGCTAGATTAAATGCCATTCCCACTTTAGTACAGATGGCTCGAAAATAAATCATACTATCCATATACACATACATGAAGAAATTTACGTGCACACACTCTCACACACCTTCAGTACACACACACAAACATAAATACGGAGAAACACTCACACAGGGAGATATATAACATGTTGGCACACCCAAACACTAAAGCACCTGTACGGTCCAGCGCGTCTGCTCTTTGTATTTCAATCACTGAATCGATGGTTCTAAATTGATTGTAGCTGAGCAGGGGCCAGAGATGTTCCCCCTGGCTCGCTGCCCTGGCCCTCTATTGATTAGATCTGAGAGAGCCAATTGCTTTCACACTGGATTAAGGTGTTCCGGAGCAGTGAGCAGGGAGAGAGAGATAGAGTCAGAGAGAAAGAGAGAGAGAGAGAATAGGCTTTGCAGACGGAGAGACACACCAACAAAGCACTAAGATCAGGCCAACAACTCTAATTAGTTAACAACCCCTCTCTAAGAGGAGAAGCATGCCAACATATGGGTTTCTCATACACACACACGACGCATCATCAAGGCTTATAGTCCTTTTGAATAAAACATGCATGCCATACATACGTTTATCAATTTGCACATGCAAAGTCTTCCCTATACAGGCACATGCAAGTATGCCTGCAAACACACACACACACACACAGACACACGTACGTCTCTACACTGCAATCCTGCAGATCAGAAGGCGCTAACACAGATCAAGGGTGTAATCACATTTGACCCTGGAGCTAAGTAGCCCAGGGCAACAGCATTACACTTCAAAGCTTCACTCTGAGTTTGTTACACATTTTAGCTCCAAAGTCTTATGTGCTGTAACCTGAAGGAATCAAACCAAACTTTACTATCAGCCGGCATCACAGGATCTGTTCTAAACTGGATCAAATGATAAATAAACTGTGAAAGATGGATGAATCTTTTTTTTTAGTAAGGTAGGAGAAGTCCTGTATCTGTCTTTCATTAATCTTCCTCTTCGTCATATACATATTCCACTGGGGGCAGTGTTAAGCAGGACATCCGCTCGACACCCCATCACTCTTCCTCTCCATACAACAATTAGCTGCTCCTACTAGGGGCTCTGTATGGAAGAATGGTTAAGGGAGGAACAAGGCTAAGGAGGCCCCCAGCCCTCAGAAAAGACGAGGCCCTTTTGTCTGGCCGAAGTCCCCCTCTCAAATCATTTCCACAATGGAGAGGCTTCCAATCCAGATTAGGCGCTTATGAAAATGAAGAACTGTGTGCTTTGAGATGGGGCCCGGCACAGGCAAAGCGGACCAGGGTCACGAGAGCCGGTAAAAGGGCCCCTCACTCCGAGTGCTCACGGAGGCGTTTCTTGGGGAGCAGCAGCCCTATTCACATGGCATTAGGGGTGTAAAAGCGTTGCATTGACTGCGCGAGTCAGGCAAGCTTAATATACATTTGGTTAATACCCCTATTGTGAAACTCCCTCTAAGACTGCTCTGCTAGCAGAACACGAGAAAGGAGGACAGTGGTAGAGAGGGAATTAAAGAGGCAGTAAAGATGAGATAGAGAAGGAAAACAAGAGAGGGAGGGAGGGAATGGGATTTGCAGGCCCATTCACGCCGTGATGCGTGTGAAGCACACACAGTCATGCCCGTGCGCACACACGCATACATGCATGTGCACACACAATGATATCCTTATGAAAAGGCTGCTGCGAGGCCTGTACGTGGGAGTCTGACATGACACTTGGCTTACACAATAAACTGAGCGAGAGTCAAGAAACTCGCCAGACCTGCAAAGCCAAAACACATAATGATAGGCCAACCCCAGTAGCCGGTAATATAAAGGTCAGTTTATGGGGAAGCAAGAAAGATAGGTAGGGTGAGGAAGAGAGAGGGAGAGAGATTGTGAAATTGACTGAGTGTATGAGCATGTGTGCCTTTGTGTCCCTATCATTCTGTGTTTGGTTCATTCCCCAAAGGGTCTTATTATGCTTTGCGCTGGCTCCAACACAAAGGCAGCATCTCTGTATCTCAGCCTATCCAGCTCCCCCAGAGAACATTCTAGACACAGCAAATCCATTTGTTTGTCAGCTTCTGCTTCTATTCGGACTTGGACTAATCAGATATCATTCTCTTTGAGAAGCATACCACTGTGCAGTCTGGCCTCACACTACAGTAACGCTGGTCCAGCACGACGATAACGTCTTTTTGTATTTGTGAGCACGGTGCACAGACATCATAAAACAATGTGAGAGGGTTAGTTATAAAAGGTATCCATTGGTGAATCAATTAATTATCTTTGAAACAATAAGGTCATTACTAAAATGTATTCTGTATTATTCAGCAATTACAGATGAGCCTTGTGGTGAGTAAAAAAGTTGTTGGCTCTTGAATTAGTTGAGGATTATTAAAATGTAGGACCACAAGGAATAAAACATTCTGTTTTTAAAAGCAGCCATATAATCCAAGCCCAGGAGCACAGCACAGATAGAAACCGAGGGCAGATTACATATCTCTGCTGTGCACAGAATCAATTGCTTTTAAAGAGAGAGAGACAAGACTCAGTACAGAAGACACTGCATCAGTGATGGCACATGTATATACCCAATCCATATGTATCGATTGCATGGTCACAAAGTAGCTACATTTATATTATCAGTGCGAGTCCACGTCTGTTGACACTGACATTTTTAAGGGGGCATTCAGATTCCTTAAAGTGGGGTTGTATGAGGTACTTATGCAAAGTCAGTGTATTACATAAAGAAAATCTCAGCAAAGTTTGGAAGAGCATTGAGAGTGCCAACAAAGAGGCTAAGTGTTGTGGAGAGTTCAGCCACAAACCGTATTGTAGCCACCTAAAAAAGTCCAACCTAAAACATCAAAAACAGTATAGGTGTATACTTGAGGTCTATTGAGACTATTTTCATCACTTGACCTTGATGTCAGACAACTATTTCAGACAGTGAAATGAAGTTGTTATGTTACTCATTTCAAAGCCAGACATCATCAGAGAAAAACAGTAATTTAACATCGCTGAACACAGGAGCTGAGGAATCAATCAGTTATTATTTTGTGTTATTGTACTACTTTTGCATTTAAAAGGGTTAGTTTGGATTTACCAAAGTCACACAATAACACAAACAAATGAACTGATCGAGGCAGCTGTAGACTAGCAGCACCCATATTCAGCGAGCTAAAATGTTTTTGTCAGAAGAGTCTGGTGGTGCTGACAAGAGTACAGATTAAGAACTGAAGCTGTTAATGGCTTCTTCATTGGAAAAGACCGGCTGATGGAAAGGTAGAGCTGTGAAAGTATTCTCAATATACTGTACACTTAAACTCTTATTGATTTTTTTTAGGTGGCTAAAATAACTTTTGCTGCTGCCCCTTGTCCACAGCAGTATATTGCTCAGCTTCTGTGGCAGTACTCCAAACTGCATCTCCAAACTGCTGGCAAGCCTACCTACATCTACTGTATCTAATACACTGACTACGGATAAGTATCTCATATTACCCCGCTTCAAAAGATTCAAACTATCCCTTTAATTCTTCTCTAAAGCAGAACAGAACACAGAGTAATAGTATACCAAAGATAAAGGCTACCAGCTTTAATGCAGTGGGTAGCAAAATCTGTAAGTCATTAAATTTCATGTAATGTTTGAGCGTTAAAAGTGCAAAGGTTACCTCTTTGAGCACAAAACATGTATTGAGCCTAGTCCGTATTATTCTGCAGATTTAATTAGCGAATGCCAGGATTGTTCAAAATGCATATTGAAAGAGTAGTACAAAATACCGGTATCATTTTTTGACATTTACTGCACTTGTAAGCCTTATCATCCATTTTTTGGTTTGGAGCTATCATATTGTGTCCTGCTGAAGCTCTGTAAAAAAAAGAGTGCACAATAGATGCAATCAATCCAGCCTCCTAACAAGAGATAGCGTCCACTGCAGCACGTAGGCAGCAGTCAACCTGTTGACACAGACTCTGTTCCCACTCAGCACACAGGGAAAGCATGATGGGTTTTTGCTGCAAAATGCAGCCAAAAAAGAGACTGTCTGAGAGGTTAGCAGACTTGATTAGACTCTATAAAAACCACACTCACTTTGAAGATTTCATTAAAGTCGGGTTGCCCCAGCCAATGAGGATGCACTAAGCTCTCACCTCATCTAAACTGCACACGCACACACGCATTGAAATAAACAGTGACGCACATGCATATGAAGTGCCACACAGATCTGACTACAAGTCTGGCTATGCTAATTCCGGTCTGGGAGAAAAGCTGCAGCCCCCCAGCCAGTGTGGGAACTCAGTAAACAAATGGAGCACAAAGCACAAAGTGCTCAAAGAGAGGATTACCAAGTCGCTCTCTTTTTGGGTTTTTTTCTTTTGCCTTTTTTCACATTGCCCCCCCAACACCCCCCTACACACACACACACACACACACACACACACACACACACACACACACACACACAGACACACACACAGACAGACACACACTCCTCCGCTCCCTTATCTCCCTTTCAAAAAATTCAATATTCAAGCAATGTCTTCTCCAGTGGGCGTTTTCGGAAGACAGCCATAGCAGGGGGTCCTTGGCATGAGGAGTGACAACAGAGCCAAGATCAATAATTTGTCACAGAGATGGATCTGCCAGATTGAGCTTCATAGGCTCTATCTGTCTGTCAGTCTGAAAAGAGCCGTTTCCTTTAGTTTCTGCAGAACCACATGCCCTGACCCCGGAAAGCACAAGCTGTGTTTACTGTCAACGAAAACATTCAATTAAATGTGCACAATGACATAGTACGATACGGATTATGGGA
Source organism: Plectropomus leopardus (assembly GCF_026936395.1). Lineage (NCBI taxonomy): Eukaryota > Metazoa > Chordata > Actinopteri > Perciformes > Serranidae > Plectropomus > Plectropomus leopardus. The sequence continues at coordinate 20,037,029 of NC_142187.1, forward strand.
GTTGTCTAATTGCCGGATAATTGTATATTGTCAAGGTTTTGAGGTCGTGTTTGATATGACCTGCCCAGTTATAGGGAGCTGAGTTGGTTTAGGATAATGCATGGTGTCATAACAGATTACACAGACATAATTTTTCACGTATGTTTAATCAGGGATACTTAGGGAGCACTTAAAGTGGAACTGCAATGCTGTTTGCTTCAAGTGTGCAGCAATTATGGCAAACATGATTAGGTTATGAAATTGGACATGCAAAGTTCAGCTTCGGGTGATGTAAAGTGTGTTTGTGTGTGTGGGTGGGGTGGGGGTGGGGGGTTGCCTTTGCGTGCCTCCCACAAAAGACAACAAATATCTTACAAGCTTTGACCCAAAGTCCAGAGATTTGGAGCTTTGAATTGATTTCAAGGCTTCATGTGGATTGACAGAATCAACACAAAGCGTGGAAGAAATGCACTTTTGGCTTACAGGATTGGCT